>NC_069507.1:190900962-191200962 GCF_027579735.1 Bombina bombina | reverse complement strand
CATGGGCCTTCAAGAACGAGGCTTCTGTTGACCAGATATGTAAGGCAGCGACTTGGTCTTCACTGCACACTTTTGCCAAATTTTACAAATTTGATACTTTTGCTTCTTCGGAGGCTATTTTTGGGAGAAAGGTTTTGCAAGCCGTGGTGCCTTCCGTTTAAGTAACCTGATTTGCTCCCTCCCTTCATCCGTGTCCTAAAGCTTTGGTATTGGTTCCCACAAGTAAGGATGACGCCGTGGACCGGACACACCAATGTTGGAGAAAACAGAATTTATGCTTACCTGATAAATTACTTTCTCCAACGGTGTGTCCAGTCCACGGCCCGCCCTGGTTTTTTAATCAGGTCTGATTAATTATTTTCTCTAACTACAGTCACCACGGTACCATATGGTTTCTCCTATATTTTTCCTCCTGTCCGTCGGTCGAATGACTGGGGTGGGCGGAGCCTAGGAGGGACTATATGGCCAGCTTTGCTGGGACTCTTTGCCATTTCCTGTTGGGGAAGAGATATTCCCACAAGTAAGGATGACGCCGTGGACCGGACACACCGTTGGAGAAAGTAATTTATCAGATAAGCATAAATTCTGTTTTCTCACACCTTTCTTGTTTAAGTATTACATATATATATATATATATATATATATATATATATATAACAAATATATTTGTCATATATGATATTAAAATATTTATTACTAAAGTACTATGCTATTGTAAGTTATTTATCATTGAACTACTCTACTAACAAATTTAATTTACTCACCATAGAAGTCAGTTCCCAAAGGCCTGCCTCCAGGTTTGTGAACAGGAATGTGGTAACACTGCTTCAGAAGATTTAGAGGGTCACTTAGGCAACCCTATACTATTGCTTTCGTTGCTGTCCTCAGACAGGTTTGTAGACAGAATGCTGCAGGGATGCAACTTAGCCATGTTTTCCAGAACAGGTATGATTTACCCATTTTGCAGGGTGTGCAGAAAGGAACATGGATAGTGCTGTTCAGCATCACCATTTAAGTTCTTCCCTGCAGTATGTGAAACTCAAACTGTAGAGGAAAACATGACCGTGACAACCCTAGAAGCATCTCTTGCTTGATACTTTGATAAGCTAGCATTTGCCCTTCCCTTGTGTTTTTGCTAAAGAAAAGAATGGTTTCAGTTTTTTGAGCTATTCTTTCTTTTTTGTTGCTTGTATGTGTAGGAAGACATTTATTTGTATTTAGACTGATGTGTGTGTTTCATTTTTAAAACACATGTTAGTTTATGGAATAGAAACTTCAACTTATGGTGCTACTGGCAATTCTATAGAAGCCTTACTAGATCCCTTGAGGATTTTGTTTTGTCTTCACTAATGCATGCAAGGATGTTTTTTTCAATGAGTGGGCTTTGGCTGACAATGGTGTAAGTCTAACTTTAAAAACTTAAACCTTGCATCCCCTCCCCCACAAAACAGAAAAAAAGTGAATCAAAATGTTTTTTTTTTTTAGAAGTCCTAATTAATGAGATGTAGACAATGCACGGGGAGCAGAGTTTAAGTTTCCACGTTTATCCTTCTGTGTGTAAATGTTTTTTTATATATATATATATATATATATATATATATATATATATATATATATGAGAATGACTTTAACTTTTTTTTTTTCATGCCTTGCAGTTTTGCAAGAGACAAGGCAGAAGCAAAGGTTAATTTTAGCTTGTTATAATCCACACTAGGTGAATTTCTAATTTGTAACTAATTACATGGAGCCGATTTATCAAATGTTGGACGGACATTGTTCGCTGTAGCGAATCATGTCCGCCCGACATCGCTAAATGCCATCTTATGACCACTGCTTCTTAACTTCTTAAGCATCTTGCTTGATTAATGTACCCACATGGCTTTTATATCTGTGGCTCCAGTACCAGATGTACTGGAACTATTAACGCAGAATTTGGCATTTTATCATATGTGGAAGCCAAATCCTCAAGACACTTTGAAAGGTTTTGGAAGATGCACTTTTTTGTCATTTGTCAGGAGTTTTATTTGTTTATGAAGACTCAGAATGTTCCTATTAACTTAAATATTTTCCTTGGGCCAGATTACATGTGGCATGCTAATGATAATGTAAGATGCGATACATAATATTGCTGGACAGCGCTAACATTAGTGAGCGACTTGATATCACATGTCCATGGTAAATTGCATTTACCAGAGAAGTTGCTCCAGTGCAACCTATACTTTAAATGGAGATTGTGAACGTGCTAACTTGCGCTCATATTACAAGTTGACATTTTTAGCACAACTTGAGACCTGAAGAAGTGTAAGTGTTAAAAAATGTTTTCACAAAACACATCAAAAACATTAAAATAAACTAATTACCCTCATATATATATATATACACACACAGTATGTCTAAATATGTGTATGTGTGTGTGTATATACTGTATATACAGGGAGTGCAGAATTATTAGGCAAGTTGTATTTTTGAGGATTAATTTTATTATTGAACAACAACCATGTTCTCAATGAACCCAAAAAACTCATTAATATCAAAGTAGTTTTTAGTTTGTTTTTAGTTATAGCTATTTTAGGGGGATATCTGTGTGCAGGTGACTATTACTGTGCATAATTATTAGGCAACTTAACAAAAAACAAATATATACCCATTTCAATTATTTATTTTTACCAGTGAAACCAATATAACATCTCAACATTCACAAATATACATTTCTGACATTCAAAAACAAAACAAAAACATATCAGTGACCAATATAGCCACCTTTCTTTGCAAGGACACTCAAAAGCCTGCCATCCATGGATTCTGTCAGTGTTTTGATCTGTTCACCATCAACATTGCGTGCAGCAGCAACCACAGCCTCCCAGACACTGTTCAGAGAGGTGTACTGTTTTCCCTCCTTGTAAATCTCACATTTGATGATGGACCACAGGTTCTCAATGGGGTTCAGATCAGGTGAACAAGGAGGCCATGTCATTAGATTTTCTTCTTTTATACCCTTTCTTGCAAGCCACGCTGTGGAGTACTTGGACGCGTGTGATGGAGCATTGTCCTGCATGAAAATCATGTTTTTCTTGAAGGATGCAGACTTCTTCCTGTACCACTGCTTGAAGAAGGTGTCTTCCAGAAACTGGCAGTAGGACTGGGAGTTGAGCTTGACTCCATCCTCAACCCGAAAAGGCCCCACAAGCTCATCTTTGATGATACCAGCCCAAACCAGTACTCCACCTCCACCTTGCTGGCGTCTGAGTCGGACTGGAGCTCTCTGCCCTTTACCAATCCAGCCACGGGCCCATCCATCTGGCCCATCAAGACTCACTCTCATTTCATCAGTCCATAAAACCTTAGAAAAATCAGTCTTGAGATATTTCTTGGCCCAGTCTTGACGTTTCAGCTTGTGTGTCTTGTTCAGTGGTGGTCGTCTTTCAGCCTTTCTTACCTTGGCCATGTCTCTGAGTATTGCACACCTTGTGCTTTTGGGCACTCCAGTGATGTTGCAGCTCTGAAATATGGCCAAACTGGTGGCAAGTGGCATCTTGGCAGCTGCACGCTTGACTTTTCTCAGTTCATGGGCAGTTATTTTGCGCCTTGGTTTTTCCACACGCTTCTTGCGACCCTGTTGACTATTTTGAATGAAACGCTTGATTGTTCGATAATCATGCTTCAGAAGCTTTGCAATTTTAAGAGAGCTGCATCCCTCTGCAAGATATCTCACTATTTTTGACTTTTCTGAGCCTGTCAAGTCCTTCTTTTGACCCATTTTGCCAAAGGAAAGGAAGTTGCCTAATAATTATGCACACCTGATATAGGGTGTTGATGTCATTAGACCACACCCCTTCTCATTACAGAGATGCACATCACCTAATATGCTTAATTGGTAGTAGGCTTTCGAGCCTATACAGCTTGGAGTAAGACAACATGCATAAAGAGGATGATGTGGTCAAAATACTCATTTGCCTAATAATTCTGCACTCCCTGTATATATATATATATATATATATATATATATATATATATATGGAAATTTGTGTTTATATGTGTAAATCTATCTATCTACATATCTAGCTATATAGATATATACATATATTTAAAAAAAAAAAAATATATATATTTCTCTTGTTAAGTGTAGTCAGCCCACGGGTCATCCATTACTTATGGAATATATCTCTTCCTAACAGGAAGCTGCAAGAGGATCACCCAAGCAGAGCTGCTATATAGCTCCTCCCCTCACATGTCATATTCAGTCATTCTCTTGCAGCCTAACTAAAGATAGGTCGCTGTGAGAGGTCTGTGGTGTTTTTTAACTTAGTTTATTTCTTCAATCAAAAGTTTGTTATTTTAAATGGCACCGGAGTGTGCTGTTTGTTCTCAGGCAGCATTAGAAGAATTTGCCTGCGTTTTCTATGATCTTAGCAGACGTAACTAAGATCCACTGGCTGTTCTCATCTGAGGAGTGAGGTAACTTCAGAAGAGGGGAATAGCATGCAGGGCCCCCTGCAAATGAGGTATGTGCAGTAAATTATTTTTCTGAGGAATGGAATTGACTGAGAAAATACTGCTGATACCAATGTAACGTAAGTTCAGCCTTAAATGCAGTGATAGCGACTGGTATTAGGCTGATGAGTGTGTGTACACTGAATGTATTTTTCTAAGGAATGGAATTGACTCTGAAAATACTGTTAATACTGAAATAATGTATGAGCCTTAACTGCAGTGAAAGCGACTGGTAGCAGGCTTATTAATAACACTTCATAACTTTTAAAATGTATGTTTAAAACGTTTACTGGCATGTTAATCGTTTTTTGTGAGGTACTTGGTGATAAAACTTATTGGGGCATGATTTTTACCACATGGCCATCTTTGTTTTCTGCATAGAAACAGTTATCTGAGCTTCCCCACTGTTGTAATATGAGTGGGAGGGGCCTATTTTAGCGCTTTTTTGCGTAGTAAAAATTCAGTCACAATCTGTCTACTTCATCCTCCATGATCCAGATCGTCTCTAGAGAGCTCAGGGGTCTTCAAAATTCATTTTGAGGGAGGTAATCAGTCACAGCAGACCTGTGACAGTGTGTTTTGACTGTGAGAAAAACGTTAATTGTTAAATTGTTATCCGTTTTTGGGTATTAAGGGGTTAATCATCCATTTGCTGGTGGGTGCAATCCTTTGCTAACTTAATACATTTACTGTGAAAAATTGGTTGCTATAACTATTTTGGTTCATTGTTATTTCAACTGTGACAGCTTTTTGTGCTTCTTAAAGGCACAGTAGCGTTTTTTATATTGCTTGTAAATTTATTTAGAAAAGTATTTCCAAGCTTGCTAGTCTCATTGCTAGTCTGTTTAAACATGTCTGACTCAGATGAATCTCTTTGTTCACTATGTTTAAAGGCCAATGTGGAGCCCAATAGAAATTTGTGTACTAATTGCATTGATGTTACTTTAAATAAAAGTCAATCTTTATATGCAAAGAAGTTATCACCAGACAACGAGGGGGAAGTTATGCCGACTAACTCTCCTCACGTGTCAGTACCTTCGCCTCCCGCTCAGGAGGTGCGTGATTTTGTGGCGCCAAGTACATCAGGGAGGCCCTTACAAATCACTTTGCAAGACATGGCTACTGTTATGACAGAAGTATTATCTAAATTGACAGAATTAAGAGGCAAGCGCGATAGCTCTGGGTTAAGGACAGAGCGCGCGGATGAGGTGAGAGCCATGTCAGATACTGCGTCACAGTTTGCAGAACATGAAGACGGAGAGCTTCATTCTGTGGGTGACGGATCTGATCCAGGGAGACTGGATTCAGAGATTTCTAATTTTAAATTTAAGCTTGAGAACCTCCGTATATTGCTAGGGGAGGTATTAGCGGCTCTGAATGATTG
The DNA here is from genome assembly GCF_027579735.1 of Bombina bombina. Taxonomy (NCBI): domain Eukaryota; kingdom Metazoa; phylum Chordata; class Amphibia; order Anura; family Bombinatoridae; genus Bombina; species Bombina bombina. Next base: position 191,195,087 of record NC_069507.1, on the reverse strand, counting down.
TAACACGGTTGCAATTCCAGAAAAATTATGTAGGTTGGATAGATACTATGCGGTACCGGTGTGTGTACTGATGTGTTTCCTATACCTAAAAGGCTTACAGAGATTATTAGCAAGGAGTGGGATAGACCTGGTGTGCCTTTTTCCCCTCCTCCCATATTTAGGAAAATGTTTCCTATAGACGCCACCACACGAGACTTATGGCAGACGGTCCCTAAGGTGGAGGGAGCAGTTTCTACTTTAGCTAAGCGTACCACTATCCCTGTGGAGGATAGTTGTGCTTTTTCAGATCCAATGGATAAGAAATTAGAGGGTTACCTTAAGAAGATGTATGTTCAACAAGGTTTTATCTTACAGCCCCTTGCATGCATTGCGCCTGTCACTGCTGCGGCGGCATTCTGGTTTGAGTCTCTGGAAGAGGCCATTCGCACTGCTCCATTGGATGAAATTATGAACAAGCTTAAAGCACTTAAGCTAGCTAACGCATTTGTTTCTGATGCCGTTGTACATTTAACCAAACTTACGGCTAAGAACTCCGCTATGGCTTAAATCCTGGTCAGCTGACGTGACTTCTAAATCAAAATTGCTTAATATTCCTTTCAAAGGGCAGACCTTATTCGGGCCCGGCTTGAAAGAAATTATAGCTGACATTACGGGAGGTAAGGGCCATGCTCTACCTCAGGACAGGGCCAAATCAAAGGCCAAACAGTCTAATTTTCGTGCCTTTCGTAACTTCAAGGCAGGAGCAGCATCAACTTCCTCCGCTCCAAAACAGGAAGGAGCTGTTGCTCGTTACAGGCAGGGCTGGAAAGTTAACCAGTCCTGGAACAAGGGCAAGCAGGCCAAGAAACCTGCTGCTGCCCCTAAGACAGCATGAAGAGCGGGCCCCCTATCCGGAAACGGATCTAGTGGGGGGCAGACTTTCTCTCTTCGCCCAGGCTTGGGCAAGAGATGTCCAGGATCCCTGGGCGTTGGAGATAATATCTCAGGGATATCTACTGGACTTCAAAACTTCTCCTCCACGAGGGAGATTTCATCTTTCAAGGTTATCAGCAAACCAAATAAAGAAAGAGGCGTTTCTACGCTGTGTAGGTGATCCACCCAGTTCCGCGGACGGAACACGGGCAAGGATTCTATTCAAATCTATTTGTGGTTCCCAAGAAAGAGGGAACCTTCAGACCAATCTTGGACTTAAAAATCCTAAACAAATTCCTAAGAGTTCCATCATTCAAAATGGAAACTATTCGTACCATCCTTCCCATGATCCAAGAGGGTCAATACATGACCACAGTGGACTTAAAGGATGCCTACCTTCACATACCGATTCACAAGGATCATTATCGGTACCTAAGATTTGCTTTCCTAGACAGGCATTACCAGTTTGTAGCTCTTCCCTTCGGATTAGCTACGGCTCCAAGAATCTTTACAAAAGTTCTGGGCTCACTTCTGGCGGTACTAAGACCGCGAGGCATAGCGGTGACTCCGTACCTAGACGACATTCTGATACAAGCGTCAAGTTTTCAAACTGCCAAGTCTCATACAGAGATAGTTCTGGCATTTCTGAGGTCGCATGGGTGGAAGGTGAACGTGGAAAAGAGTTCTCTATTACCACTTACAAGGGTTCCCTTTCTAGGGACTCTTATAGATTCTGTAGAGATGAAAATTTACCTGACAGAGGCCAGGTTATCAAAGCTTCTAAATGCTTGCCGTGTCCTTCATTCCATTTCACACCCATCAGTAGCTCAGTGCATGGAAGTAATCGGCTTAATGGTAGCGGCAATGGACATAGTACCATTTGCGCGCCTGCATCTCAGACCGCTGCAATTGTGCATGCTAAGTCAGTGGAACGGGGATTACTCAGATTTGTCCCCCCTACTAAATCTGGATCAAGAGACCAGAGATTCTCTTCTATGGTGGCTTTCTCGGCCACATCTGTCCAAGGGGATGACCTTTCGCAGGCCAGATTGGACGATTGTAACAACAGACGCCAGCCTTCTAGGCTGGGGCGCTGTCTGGAACTCCCTGAAGGCTCAGGGACTATGGACTCAGGAGGAGAAACTCCTCCCAATAAATATTCTGGAATTAAGAGCAATATTCAATGCTCTCCTAGCTTGGCCTCAGTTAGCAACTCTGAGGTTCATCAGATTTCAGTCGGACAACATCACGACTGTGGCTTACATCAACCATCAAGGGGGAACCAGAAGTTCCCTAGCGATGTTGGAAGTCTCAAAGATAATTCGCTGGGCAGAGTCTCACTCTTGCCACCTGTCAGCGATTTACATCCCAGGCGTGGAGAACTGGGAGGCGGATTTTCTAAGTCGCCAGACTTTTCATCCGGGGGAGTGGGAACTTCATCCGGAGGTCTTTGCTCAACTGATTCATCGTTGGGGCAAACCAGATCTGGATCTCATGGCGTCTCGCCAGAACGCCAAGCTTCCTTGTTACGGATCCAGGTCCAGGGACCCGGGAGCGGTGCTGATAGATGCTCTGACATCACTCCTATAGGCTTCCTTACTATCACCCCACTCTTAGACCCGATATGGACATATTTACTACATTAAGAAAAGACATCACTTTAGACATATCGTCCTATACGAACAATCATAATGACCAAGATAACTTAGACATTGCTTCCATTTTTAAGAATTTGGAGAAACTTTTAACATCAGAAGTCAAATATAAGGCAGAGATATCATTCTTGAATAAATGTTTGGAACTTGACATTATCCCTAAGGGCCTTATGGTTAAGAAAGACTGTGCCTTTCAACTAACTGACCCACAATTTGCAGACAAATGGGCACACATACTTTTAGAAACATCCAGACAACTAATCAAACTCATCATCGAATACAGATCCTTTCTAATTAATAATTTAGATAAAGAGATCAAAGATGATGAAGTTATGATAAATAACATCGATACGACAGATTCCGAATCGAAAGAGATTTCAGAAAGAAAAGAGAATCTGGTTAAAAGAGTTACTAAAATCAGGGAAGACATTATAAATAAAAAGACAAGAAAACTAAATAGAGATCTAGAAGTTAAAACACAGAATGAACTGAAAGATATGGAAACAGAAGATCCCTTGAACCAAGATAGAGTAACATCTAAGGATAATACTTTCCAACACGACTCAGAGGCCACTAATATGGAAACTCCCAGCAATTGGGGGAAGGACACACATAACAATAGACGATACGAATATAACACAGTTACACAAAAGAATCAATATAGGAGATACAATGAACAACAATACCCCCAAAGGAGAACACCACGAGACAAAGGTTATTACAATAATTTTAACAACAATTCTCACTATTATAGACAGGAAGATAATTTCTATGAGGGAGGCCTACGAAATTACAGGGGCAATGATAGGAGAGAATATGGGTACAGACAAAACACTGAAAATAGAAAACATAACCATTTTTTCAACCATCTACCCAGATCTCATTACAACAACAGATCACACTATCATCACAATAGATCATATCAGAGAAATGAGTATAGTAATCAATATGAGCATAGAAATATGAGAGAATCCCCAATGAGAAATACCCATGGAAGGAGAATATCCTTTTCAGATAACAGATATAATACATACAATCACGAGGGGAGGAACCACCACTATGACAATCTAGATAACACTTATGACTTGAAGACATACAATGACCATAGAGAAACATATCAAAAACATAGTAGGAGGGAACAACCCCCACGACACCATGATAGACACAGAGGGGATATCTCACAATGGAACCAAGATCCTGACTACTATAAATATAATCAAACACCCCAAAATCAGAAGAATGAGAAGAACCCTGGACGTACTACTATTCCAGATTTCGCCTCCACCTCCAATCAAGTTTTTTTAGGGGAGAGTCCCCAACCCCCGAAAGAGAGGGAGAAAGAAAGACTCGCCCTAAAGAGGAAAAACAAAGACCTGGAGGAACCAGAAGGTCTTATGATAAAAAGAAAGCAAACAGAGGAAAAAGAGGGGGTCTAAAATTAAAGAGGAAAGCTGATAAACAAGGGAGCAAAATCCAAGAATTAAAAGAGAACAACAGGTCAGAAAAACAGACAAAGATAAAAGGGATATATAATCTGAGTTCCATATCGTTGTCAGAGAAAGAGGAGTCCATTCTAAGTTATGGCTTAAGTTTTGCTCCGGCAAAAGGGATGAATAAATTCCAAACATTCATAAATGTAAAGGAATTCGTCAGGAAACTGACGCTGAAGAGATTCTTTATGAAGTCACCAAATGAGATGTTCACAACACAACAGAAACACAATGTGGAAGAAAAATACGTACATACTGATCTAAAACCTAGGTCAACATTCTATCCGGTGAACAGCAAAGGATGTGCTATTGAGACATTCGAATCTAATGTATGCAGAGACATTAGAGATTTGAGTTTAAAGAAAACAAACCAAATCAAACAAAATCTATCAAGGTCACAAATAGAAACCATAAAAAAACTGGAAAGAAATCATGAATTGACTATCAAACCAGCAGATAAAGGTGGCGGGATAGTCGTAATGGACCGAGAAAAATACGAAGGAGAATGTAGAAGGATTCTAAGTGATGCGAAAACTTACCAAAGACTCCGCAACAACCCAACAATAAAGTATAATGAAGAACTAGAAGACCTACTAATGAAAGCAAAGACACAAGGAATACTGAACAATAAGGAGTTTAACTACATCAGAGTCACACATCCAATAACCCCGGTATTTTACCAACTACCAAAGATTCACAAGTCCATCAACAATCCACCAGGAAGGCCAATCATATCAGGAATAGGGTCTTTATCCTGTAACCTTTCTGAGTATGTGGACAGGAATCTACAGAAGTACGTGACAAGACTTCCATCATACTTGAGGGACTCTACCCAAGTCTTAGCAACTTTAGAAAATATCGTTTGGGATCCGAAATACATCATGGCGACATGTGATGTCACCTCGCTTTATACGAGCATCCCGCACGAAGGTGGGATAGAAGCGGTTAATTCATTCCTCATCAAAGATCAAGAACTACCAGAGGAACAACGCATATTCATATTAGAAGGCATCAGTTTCATCCTGAATCACAACTACTTCTGTCATGACAACAAATTTTATAAACAGCTATGTGGAACAGCAATGGGGACCAGGTTCGCGCCAAGCTACGCTAATCTGTACATGGGTAAATGGGAACAGATTTTCTGGGACTCATGCCCAGCCGGCGCGGACCTGGTCCTCTACTCCAGATATATTGACGACATATTGATAATCTGGGGAGGTTCACTGGAAGATCTAAAGTATACATTTGATGTAATGAACAAAAACGAAATGAACCTAAAATTCACGTATGAACATAGCTCCACTAGGATCAATTTTCTCGATTTGACCATTGAAATCAACAACGGCAAAATTGAAACATCGACATTCTTTAAAGAGGTCGATTGCAACAATTATGTGCACAGCCTAAGCTGCCATCACCCAACTTGGAAGGCAAACATACCAAAGGGCCAAATGCTAAGAGTGAGAAAAAACTGCTCTAACCCCCTAAAATGGGAAGAACAAGCATGCATACTGAAGCAAAGATTTCTGGATAGGGGGTACACAAAGGAAACCCTAGAAGAGAAAATTGACCAAGTTCGGAAAATTGACAGAAAGGAACTGATCAAATACAAACCGAAATGTGTACAAAGTGAAGATACGAATATTATAGATGTACCCATGATCACAGAGTATTGTGCGAACAAACGTATCATTGAAAAAATCATGAAAAAACACTGGACAATACTAAAGGAGGACGATGTAATCGGTGATAAATTAACAACCCATCCGCGATTCATCTATAGGAGGGCTAACAATCTAAAAACCCTACTAGCTCCAAGCATTCCAAGAAACAAGACATCAAACGTAACTGATTATAAAGGAAATAAAATCAAAGGATTTTTCCCTTGCCCTAGTTGCAAGGCCTGCAAAAACGGTTTAAAAACAAACCAATTTACATCTCAACATAAGGGAGAGCAACACAAAATTCGGGACCTCATAAGGTGTACTGACAAGGGAATAATATATATCATATCTTGCACCTGTGGCTTACAATATGTTGGACAAACAACAAGAGCCCTCAGAGACAGAATCAGGGAGCATATTTTATGCATAGAAAAGAATAATACAGAGACTCCATTATACAAACACTTTGCAACTAAACATGGAGGTAATATAAAAGATCTTAAATATTTTGGAATTGAGAAGATCAAAAACAACTGGAGGGGAGGCAACCATGAGAGAAAATTATTATATCATGAGTCCAAATGGATTTTCACTTTGGATTGTCTGTTCCCTAAAGGGTTGAATCATAAAGAAGACTTATCCCATCTACTGTCCCTTAGAAAAGATTAGATAGACCTAACCTTATTATTCAAAGTCTATCTTTATTATGACCGCATGTGTCATCACACTAGCTTTCACTTTAAATTATAGATCTGACGAAATAGGTTGGTCTACACATACCCATAACTTTTTTACATATCCAAATAGGGACTGATGATTATAGGCAAATGTATAGCCCTTAAGATTAACACAGTTTGTTTTACCATCGGACTTACAGATCATTCTCTTCATATATAGACATACAATTTTAACATCTCCAATGCTCACTGTTGGACCATATAAATATTTTGAGAACCAAATGATCAAGATTCTCGCCCCAGCAGTGACATATCCCCATTCCCCTCCAAGAAAAATCTGTAGGAAGTTTTTACGAATATAGACTATTTCATATAACTCTCTGAGGTTGTACTATTTAGTACTCTTTTAACCAGTTTCTGTTGTCCCAATTGTACCACAGGACGATAATTTTTGCTTTTTGTTGTTCTGACACATGCATGGTTTCTCCCTTTTCCCATATGATTGGTTTCTCCCTAACTGACATCAATACTTTCACAAATATATATGAACCTACAGACATATATATAGGTCCCATTCAACTTTTGAGCCAATATATGGGTCTTTAGAATTTGGACTCACACATTATTGATTTTCATAACGATTTTAGGAGACTATTCAAATGTATTTAACTATATTGATCTTATTTATTTATTTGTCTACTTATTTATACACGTCATCTTTTTATATATATATATATACACATGTATATATGTTTTACTTATATATTCTTTTAATATTCCATTTGATACATTGTATGTGATTAGTCCAACATTGTTTCTAATGGACAATTTCAGGCTTTTAACAATTGATAATCTACTCCTATATAATAACATTATTATTGAAGATATGCCCAAAACTATTTTATTACAAAGTGACATGGGATTCATCATAGTATCACTAAACAATCTAAAACCGGAAGTGGGGAGTAAAATCGCCAAAACCGGAAGTGACCCGAACGAAACCGGAAGTGACATACCGGAAGTGATTTTACCGAAACCGGAAGTGATACACGAAACCGGAAGTAATGGTATTCACTAACGTTTTTTTCAATACAATTTGGATTGAAATCAACTGTAGAAATGAATAAATTATAGGTAACTTTTGAAACATAATGTGGTAATCGAATATAAGTAGTAATGTTATAATAATAATATGATTTAAACAAAAAGAAAAAGAGTTCTATTATGTCCCAGAATCCAATAGGCTAAACAGGAAGAGGTGTCACATCCATTTTTGGCGCCAAAACCTACCACCAATAGCATCACTTGGCACCCCATATAAGCTCCCAGTAGTTACACATCAGTATAGTCTTGAGAAAGGCCTTAGGATAGGCCGAAACGCGTTGACACAGACATACTGGTGAGCTTATTCTCATACCTTCTAAAGCGTAACAAACTTTATTGCACTATTTTTTGTTTCTGTCTTTTCACAGGTTTGGATCGTTTGTTTATTATCAATTTTTGTGTATTTATTGTACCAACGTTTTGTTTTTCACGTGTCATTTCTCCACAACATATTTTGATATGGAAGGTTTTTCTACATAGACTTTTATTTTTATATTACCTTGGATTCTACTTTTGAACTATTATCTGCAATTTTTGGCTCACCATTTCTGTTTTGTTTCTGGATCACTTTTTATATATGGATTTTTGGATTGACACTTTACACCACTAATTTTTTCAACATATGGATTTTATGGATTGTTGATTTATCTGATTTGGATCACCCTTGGTCACTGTTTATTTTCTCACTTGTACTTTGAACTTTGAATCATATTTGGGATTATTTTTGTTTTGTTTTTTACCAATTGTAATTGAATTTTCACCAACCATTATTGCATTTTTTCACTTATTGCATTTTATCACTCAGACACCATTATTATTGTTTCTACTGTGTCTATTCGCAATTACATCTACACATAGAAAGAGACCTCTGACCTAATTCGCAGAGGATCTCACTGACTTCTTATCTGTCTGTTTAACACTGTTTTTATTATTGTTTTTACCGTTGTTGTACACCTGTTTTAGTCATTACATGGATCCATGCTAATGTTAAGTATTTTAACTTTATCCACGTCTACTACCTATTTTTGTTTATATGCATATTAAATTGTCCATTTTATTGAGATCAGCATTATATCGTTCTAGCCCATTTGAACCATTTTAGTGCACTTCTTCATCCTATTGGCCTATTAAGCTTGTTTTAGCGCTCACTCCATACCTTTTCCACTGTTTCCTTCTTGTAGTCCGCTAGGGGACTTATTTGGTAGTGAGCTTTAGGCTGTCTTTTTAGCGCTTGGGATACTACATACATAGTAGATGCTCTGACAGCCCCTTGGGTCTTCAACATGGCTTATGTGTTTCCACCATTTCCGATGCTTCCTCGTTTGATTGCCAAGATCAAACAGGAGAGAGCTTCGGTGATTCTGATAGCGCCTGCGTGGCCACGCAGGACCTGGTATGCAGACCTAGTGGACATGTCGTCCTGTCCACCGTGGTCTCTGCCTCTGAGACAGGACCTTCTAATTCAGGGTCCTTTCAACCATCCAAATCTAATTTCTCTGAGGCTGACTGCATGGAGATTGAACGCTTGATTCTATCAAAGTGTGGCTTCTCGGAGTCGGTTATTGATACCTTAATACAGGCTAGGAAGCCTGTTACCAGAAAAATTTACCATAAGATATGGCGTAAATATTTATATTGGTGCGAATCCAAGAGTTACTCATGGAGTAAGGTTAGGATTCCTAGGATATTGTCCTTTCTACAAGACGGTTTAGAAAAGGGCTTATCTGCTAGTTCGTTAAAGGGACAGATTTCTGGTATGCCCTGGGGAAGAGGAGGAGTTTGGAGTAAGAGAGTGTGCTCCAGGCTACCACACCCTGTAGCTTGATCCTAGGCGGCTTTTCTTTTTGCGCGCCTGGCTTTCCCCTAGATCTGGGAAAAGCCTTGCTACAGCACAAGAAAAAAGAAAAAGAATACTCCATCTGTGCTACCCCGGCAGCGCAAGTTTCCAACTGCGCTAAACAAGATCTGACCCACCAAGAGCTTACTTTGCCTGGCAGTCTATCTATGTAAGCTCCATTCCTGGTGGAGGAAACAGGAAAATCAGAAGGCGGGCTTCCCACTCTTAAGGCTGCCACCGGAGTGGGGTAAGCAGCCCAGAGACTTTGTGCATATTGATAGCCCCATCACAGCGGCGGCCACCCGCAACTCACCCAGTCTTGCCACCGTACTGGAAAGGTCAACGAGGCTCGGAAGAACTGAAAGTATCCGGCTGGAGCGGTGCCGGCACCTGAAACGAGGCTCTGCAAGATCAGCTGTTCTCCCCTCCCACCGGTGCTGCGAGTGGGGATTGAACAACGCAAGTGCAAGTCCTAGTTAACTCTGGCTCCCGCGAGAGGCACCTTCAAAAGGGATCTTACCCCTACAAGCAGCGACGGATCTACCCCACCGATGTTGCGAGGTAGCTGCTGCAGGATAAGCCGATAACTAGGGGGAAACAGACCGGCATTACCCTCAAAAACCGAGCTGATCAATCCTAGCCTGGAAACGGTTTGTAGCATCAAGCAGAAGAGAAAAGGGAAATAACAGGAAGCAAACCGGTTGCTTAACAGGTCCAGCCATAGTCACAGAGCCGCATGGTGAAGTCGGGTGAGTGTGGGTTGGCGGCCCCTGTGTTTTCATACGCTTACTGCCGAGAAGGGAAGCTGGGGATAAGCCTATAGCTAAATCTAAGGGCTGGAACTCAATATTGGGTACAGGAACTTTGGCTTAACACCTGGCTGATTAACCCCTGAAAGGGGAAGATCTGGGGAAAGAGACATTTAAAATAAAAAACTAAAGTTTGAACTGCTGAATTTTCTGAATCTGCTTTATCCTGCTGAGGCACAATTGATTTAACTTTGTTTTAGCAGCTTTTCAACAAATTTTCGTTAAATAGCGGATTTCATTTAACCCATGAACACTTATTAAGACTTTTGTTTTCCCCTTCCTTCTTTCTCCTCCCTGCCCTCTGGACACTAAAGAGACTAACTATTGCCAGCGGGATTGGGGGCTTAGGAGCTAGCTGGCAATTTGAATGGAAGTTGGCTTTGAAGCCGGTTATCGTTTTGCTGCATACAGTAGTTGTAGCTTATACAAAAGCTGAGATTTAAGACTCAGCTCAGTTGTCTGGGTAGAAATTGCTTTCAGTTAGACACATGGGAATTGACCTTGTTTTCACCACCGTTTAATAATTGCTGGTATCAAGAAGTAACATTGTTTTTTTTTTTTTTTCTTTTTTTCTAAGTTGGTAACAAGATTGTTGGGCGTCTGTAAAGTTTAAATTGCTTGGTTCTGCCTGAATGATGTAGGAAAAAGGAGGAAAGAAATTGTTGGTCTTTTTTCTTCTGAACTCCTTTTTCCTTCCTCATTTTTTTTCTTTTTTTCTTTTTTTTTCCTTTTTCTTTTTCTTTTTTCTGAATTGTACAACTGTGGAAAGGTAGATATAGAACCAAAAGCAAATGATCCTGCACAGGTACAGAAATAATTTATTATTCTAAGAGGCAAATTAAAATTAAGTCAGCCCCAATTTTCTAAAGCTATTTCCTGAATGCATTAAGCATTATTTTCGGTGGGTCACTTTGTCCTAACTGAGCTGTGTGAGTTGAAATAGCATCAAGCAGTTATTAATCCAGCATTACCTGGCATAAAACTGAATTATCCTCTTCTAAGGCTGAGGGTTAGTGCTTAGCAAAAGTACTGAAGTGACTCAGAATAAGTTCAAGGTATCCAAGATCAACCCTATCTATACTGCTTCTTACAGTAATTTATCTGCTGATTACTAATGATTAGTCTTTTTTGAACTCAATTGTTTTTGTTAGCTTAACAGTAAGTGCAACATAGGAAATCACTTAGCTTAGATTTAGGCTATTAGTGGTGGCAATTCCGGTCCTTGTTTTGTGGCACCAGATTGTAATTGTTCACTGGTTCTCCCGGTCTTAAAAATTAAGGTTATTAGTGGACACTATCCCACCCTATTTCACTTGCACTGTATTTTTGAAGAGGTCAGTTGGTTTTTGGCTCCCCTCTCCTATTTATCACTTTTTCTGGCACCCTTTCTGATTGGCACGTGCCTTCGGCACTTCACTTTCTAACACTTTCCCCCCCTCTCTTTTTTTTTTTTTTTTTTTTTTCTTCCCCTCACTAAAACACTCTCCTCACAGTAGGGCACGCTCCCTAAATCACTTAATTTACTCGGCGCTTATTGCACGTAATTTTTTTTCAGTACACTTCTCTGGTTGTGTATGGATAAATATATCACCTCACCTTCACTCACGGGGAAAAATACTCCGGGTATGGCCGCCAGGAACAAGGACCGTAAGAATAAAATCTTGCCGGGGACGTCGGCAGAGACACCTTTAGAACCTACACCTTCGAACCCCCAAAATCTAACAACTCTAAACGAAACAAATCTGGTTGCAAGTATATTAGAAGCTATCACTCCGAAATTTGACTTACTGAAAAATGAAATCAGACAAGATATCTCCCTATTGACCGTAGAGGTCAGACAATTTTCAAAAAGAATCCAAGAGGCAGAACAGAGAATCTCAGATCTAGAGGATATGTCAAATGGTTATTTTTCTAAGCTTGAAGATCACCAATCTGAGATCCTGAAATTAAAAGCTAAGGTAGAAGATTTAGAAAATAGATCAAGAAGGAACAACCTCAGAATTATTGGTCTACCAGAATCAGTCAGGCAGGATGAGCTCATGCAGGTGATGACACACACCTTACCACAACTGTTAAAAATTCCCCCAGCACAAACAAGCATCGTTATTGAAAGAGTGCACAGGCTGGGGAGGGCTCCTGATTCTTCAACCAATCTCACCAGACCCAGACCAATTATCGCAAAATTCCTGAATTACCAGGATAAAGTATTGTTTCTTCAATCTTATCGAAAACATCAACCCATCTTCTACAATGGGAATAAAATTTTGTTATTTCAAGATTTCGCTATAGAAACCTCCACAAAGAGGAAGGAGCTCTCCCTGGTCTGTGGTAGGATGTTGAAGATGGGCTGGCAAGCTACGGTTATATATCCAGCTAAACTTAGACTTACACACGATGGTCAAACGTTTTTTTTCGACTCAGCAGTTGACGCTGAGAAAAAGATAGTGGAACATGGGGCTACTTGTTAAATTTTTTGCAAAAAAAAAAGGAAAAAGGGACTGTGTCAAATATACTAAGGATGATAAAGGGTTTAAATTTTTTTTAATTTTTTTTTTATTTTATTTATTTTTTTCCTCTTCTCTGTCGCCTGGCTCTCTCCCCCCCTCCCTCCCCTCCGGCTCGGGCGCTAGTAAGTATAAGGGCTACCTGTGTATATTCACCCCACCTTGATAATTATACATGAATAATCTTAGGAATAAAGATATCAAAATCACGTCATGGAATATGGGAGGGATTACATCTCCCATCAAACGAAAAATAATCTTGACACACTTGCAGAAAACCAAGTCCCTAATAGCGCTACTCCAGGAAACACACTTGAACGCAGAGGAGTCGTTAAAATTGAAATCTTCCTGGGTGGCGGAATGCATTTTTGCTCCCTCAGCTAACAGGAGTAAGGGGGTGGCAATCTTGATAGGTAAGAGATTAACTTATGAAAAACTAGACACCCTGATAGACCCAGACAGCAGGTTTATAATTCTAAAACTAAAAATTGTCAACTCAATTTTTACTATATGCAACTTGTATGCACCAAACATAATTGAGTATGGGTTCTGGGACTCTCTCCAGGCTAAAATTCTGCAAATAGCGGAAGGTCACTTAGTTATAGCAGGGGACTTCAATATGACCCCACAAGCCCCAATAGATAGACTGAGACATGGTGTAAAACAAAAGATAAACAAAAAAGATAAATTGGAAAACAAAATATTCAAATCTATTACACGAAACCTAGCAGTCAGAGATATTTGGAGGGTTCAAAATCCTGACTCTAGAAAATACACATGCTGTTCCAAAACAACCAGATCTTTATCAAGAATTGATCTGATGTTAATCAATGATAGCCTCTACCACATGGGGGCCAGAGCACATATATCTGAAATTCTATTATCCGATCATGCTCCTATTACACTAAACATTACAGCTTCAAAGCTCGGCATAAAAAGACAGGTGTTTTATTATCCTAAGTATCTGGATAAGAATGCAAAATATAGAGAATGGTTAAGAGAAAGATGGGAGGAATATATTCGAAACAACAAAGACTCAGTGGCGAGTCCTCTGACATTGTGGGAAACAGCGAAAGCGGTATTGAGGGGGGACATAATCGCCTATATGGCAAATATTAAAAGGAAAACCAGGCTGAGGGAAAGACAAGTTATTAATACAGTAATCAATGCTTACAACAGATATATAAATATATCGTCCAATGAGAACTGGAGAAACTATATTAAAGCCAAAGAAGAAAGAGATACCCTCTTACTTCTCAACGCAACTCAAGCAGATCTTAGATATCAATCTAACCTTTACAAATTTGGCAACAGATCAGGCAAATTATTGGCTAAACTGGTAAAAAATTCAAGATCTTCTAAAACAGTGGATACCATACGAATTAATGATACATTACTTACCTCAGCGGAAGAAATTTCTGAATCTTTTTTCCTATATTATAAGGCAATTTATGCGGCGAACCCAGTTAACATGGTTATGAAAGAGAGCTTTTGGAAAGACATTTCTCCTACGAAAGTGTCCGCTGAATTTAATTTGGGGCTGAATGCTCCAATAACAGAGCTGGAAGTAAGTCAAGTAATTCAAAATCTGAAAAAAGACAAAGCGCCGGGTCCTGATTCGTTGCCAAATGAATTCTATAAAAGTTTAAGTAAAGCAATCACTCCGCAGTTGACGATTCTTTTTAATTATCTCTTCCAACAGAATAATCTAATACCCCCCAGCTTCTTGGAATCTCATACCATTTTAATACCTAAAGCTGATAAAGATCCACAATGCAGAGAGTCCTATAGACCCATCGCACTCTTGAACACGGATTACAAAATATTCGCTTCAATCATGGCAAAGAGAATGCAAAGAGGCTTGGGGGAAATAATCCATAAAGACCAGGTGGGGTTTCTCGTAAAAAGAAGTTCCTCATCCAAAATTAGACAACTCCTCTTATCCATTGATTACTTTAAGAACAGTGAAACAAAGCTAGCAGAAAGTATATCCGACGCGGCGATTATAGCGATCGACGCCGAGAAGGCGTTTGATTGAGTCAGCCATGACCATATTCTAACATCACTAAAACAATTTGGATTCCAAGATAAATTTCTAAATCTGGTAAATAATCTATGTAGGCAGGCAACATCCAAATTACTTATACACGGGCAGGAGTCACAGTCTATATGCTTAGAACAGGGTACAAGACAGGGCTGCCCGCTCTCTCCTTTGTTATTCGATTTGGCAATTGAACCTTTGGCTATAAAGATTAGAAACTATATTGAAGGCATTAAGATTAATAATCAGGAACTGAAAGTATCTCTCTATGCGGATGATCTGCTTGTCTATGTCTCTAACACTCCCAGGAATATCCCAAGAATTCTTAATATAATTGAACAATTTGGCCAATTCGCAGGTTATAAAATGAACAAACAAAAAACTGAACTGCTGTGGTTAAGGAAGACTGGTAGTCTTTCTTAAATCATCCATTTAAGACGGTTCTGAAATCATTCCGATATTTGGGGATTAACATCTCTGCAGATCCTCGGGAATGGTATTCCCTAAATCTTACTCCAATCTTTACACGTGCAATTTCACTTATGAGAGATTGGCAGAATTTACCTTTATCTCTTGTGGGGCATGTTGCCCTATACAAAATGATAATTCTGCCAAAAGTATTATACATTCTGCAGAACCTCCCGATCTTTATAAAAACGCAAGATAGCAAGAAATTTAATGCTGCACTTAGGAAATTCATATGGCAGTCAAGGAAACCTAGAGTTGCTCTGCAAAGATTATATCTGGCAAAGCAATTTGCGGGGTTAGCTCTTCCAAACCTCTATTTTTATAACCTGGTTTTTCTGGGTCGTACTGCGGCAGATTGGGTGGCAGAAGCGGATTACTTTACGGATAACGCGCTAGAAAATAGCCTAATATTCCCTTTAAAGACAGTATCTCTCTTACATACACCACTCCATTTAATACCTAAATCAGTGAGAAATTTCAAAACTATTCATGTAATAATTCAGGCTTGGAAGAAAATAGGCACACTCCTGGGAATAAATACCAGTATCCCTAGGTATCAAACCTTTATAGGAAACATAGAATTTCAAAAGGGGTCCCAGGCCCTGCACCTGAAAAAGTGGCAAGAGCAAGGACTTAGTCAGGTTGCACAGCTTCACCATACAGAGTCAGGAATTATTAAATCTTTTCAAGAACTGAAAGAAGAATTTAATCTCAACAATAAAGATTTCTTTGCCTATCTTCAAACCAGGCACTACACATGTCAGCTGCTTGCTCAGTTTGAGTGGAAGTGGTCATGGGGAAAGCTGGAGTCATGGCCGGCCCTGATTAGGGCGGGCCGTGTCTCCATCTCCCCATGGTATGCCCTTCTGAACTCACAGAGAGGTATTAGTAACGTTGAAAAATTAGCTCAAAAATGGTCGGACTATCTATCTATGAGTATAGATAAGGACACACATATTGCGAAATCCTTCTCGCTACTACATAACTCTACGATATCTGAAACATGGAGAGAGTCCCATACAAAACTCATATATCAGATCTACTATACACCAGACAAAGCATTTAGATGGAACAATGCTGATTTTAAGAAATGTCCTAAATGTAGTCTATTAGCGGCTGATTTACTGCATATGATATGGTCTTGCCCAAAAATAGAACAATTCTGGTGTAAACTAGAGTTTTGGCTAGTGAAAGTGATAAAAATCAAACCTCTTAAACTCTCCTCGTTAAACATTATTTTTTTGACTAACAACAAGGAGGACTTTAGAGATGCTAAGATATTAAATCTTGTACTTCTTGCAGCAAGAAATTTGATTTTCAAAAAATGGAAATCAAGATTTATACCCACAGTAAATGAAGTCAAAAACTATCTCAAAAAGCAATATAGAATAGAACAACTGGCTACAGATTTAAATGCAGAGGGCGAGATTGTCGCATTCTTTAATAAATGGTCCAAATTTATTAAAAGTTTCTCGCCAAACGAAATAGAGATTATGATAAGCCCATTTCAAAACTCGGAAATAGTGCTTCTGGGTATTTGGTAGCATGGGCCTGGTGTGGAGGGGGAGAGAGGGAGGGAGGGAGAGAAAAAGGTAACTAATAGCTTTTCTTCTTCCCTTTTTTTTTTTTTTTTTTTTTTTTTTATTATTGTGGTGGTCTGATCCTTATACTAGATTGCTGGAAAGTAAAGGTGCCGGCAACTTTCCAAGCACCTGACACACTGGAATATTTTACAAAAATGTATTATGTGCAAACTAATCCTGCTGCCCTAGATTAGATTCGCCCAGCATATCCAGTAGATGGTATTAGCGTGGAATATTTAATTTGTATTGAATTATATATCGTATGTACACCAGATTATGGTTTACGGTTGGTTTTGTTTGTACCCTGATGTTTTCGAAAAAACTAATAAAAATTAAGAATTAAAAAAAAAAAAAAGGGACAGATTTCTGCTCTGTCTATTCTTCTACACAAACGTCTGGCTGAAGTTCCAGACGTTCAGGCTTTTTGTCAGGCTTTAGCTAGGCTTAAGCCTGTGTTTAAGACCGTTGCTCCGCCGTGGAGCTTAAACTTAGTTCTTAACGTTCTTCAAGGCGTTCCATTTGAACCCCTTCATTCCATTGATATCAAGCTGTTATCCTGGAAGGTTCTGTTTTTGATGGCTATTTCCTCGGCTCGAAGAGTCTCTGAGTTATCTGCCTTACATTGTGATTCTCCTTATCTGATTTTTCATTCAGACAAGGTAGTTCTGCGTACTAAACCTGGGTTCTTACCTAAGGTAGTTACTAACAGGAATATCAATCAAGAGATTGTTGTTCCATCACTGTGTCCTAACCCTTCTTCAAAGAAGGAACGACTTTTGCATAATCTGGACGTAGTCCGTGCCCTGAAGTTCTATTTGCAGGCAACTAAAGATTTTCGTCAAACTTCTTCCCTGTTTGTCGTTTACTCTGGACAGAGAAGAGGTCAAAAGGCTTCGGCTACCTCTCTCTCTTTTTGGCTTCGTAGCATAATACGTTTAGCCTATGAGACTGCTGGACAGCAGCCTCCTGAAAGGATTACAGCTCATTCTACTAGAGCTGTGGCTTCCACCTGGGCCTTTAAAAATGAGGCCTCTGTTGAACAGATTTGCAAGGCTGCAACTTGGTCTTCACTTCACACTTTTTCAAAATTTTACAAATTTGACACTTTTGCTTCTTCGGAGGCTATTTTTGGGAGAAAGGTACTTCAGGCAGTGGTTCCTTCTGTTTAATGTTCCTGCCTTGTCCCTCCCTTCATCCGTGTACTTTAGCTTTGGTATTGGTATTCCATAAGTAATGGATGACCCGTGGACTGACTACACTTAACAAGAGAAAACATAATTTATGCTTACCTGATAAATTTATTTCTCTTGTAGTGTAGTCAGTCCACGGCCCGCCCTGTCTTTAAGGCAGACCTAAATTTTAATTAAACTCAAGTCACCACTGCACCCTATGGTTTCTCCTTTCTCGTCTGGTTTTGGTCGAATGACTGAATATGACATGTGAGGGGAGGAGCTATATAGCAGCTCTGCTTGGGTGATCCTCTTGCAGCTTCCTGTTAGGAAGAGATATATTCCATAAGTAATGGATGACCCGTGGACTGACTACACTACAAGAGAAATAAATTTATCAGGTAAGCATAAATTATGTTTTTAAAAATAAAAAGAACATTTTCTTCTGTATGAAGAACATAGGAATGTAAAGTATTCCTAATGCACCTTCAGCGTCGTTTTAGTACGCAAGCAATTACTAATAAGAATTTCTTCAGAGCGCCCCATAGAAGTCTATGAGACGAAGGAGCGCAGTCACTATATCCTATATGTCATGAAGTTAGCGTGCCTGCGTTTTTTGCTCAAGCACTACCTCTTTACTATAAACTTGTAATATGCACTCTTTGACTGCAGTTAGTGCTCAAGCTGGGGAAAAAAATTAACGCACTACTAATCTGGCCCCTTTTGTTTTTTTTGTGTTTTTTTTATTGTAAATATTTTTTATTGAGGTATATGTAACATGCAGGTATAAACAGATGCAAGACATATTTAGATACTTCCATTCACATTACATAGTATTACAGAATCCAGGGTAAAGATGCCTTGCTCGTGTCTCTCTCTGCCTTTTATGGGGGCGTTCAGGGAGAAAGCAATAAGGAGAATACCTCAGTTTTTTAAATTAGTATATGTGAGTGAGGGCATGATAGTCCATGTTTTCCAATACAGTCCAGGTACATGGTTTTTATCAGGTCCTCTATTCAAACAGTTTTGCTAGTGCAAAGTCGAACTTGGTAGAACATAAAGTTTTTAGAGCTCAAGTAATATAGCTCTATCTATCATTAATAAATAACAAAAGTGTATAAGCAATAAACATGTACAAACCTAGATGGCTATGCTTCCAAGGGAGGAGAAAGAGAGGAGAGAGAGGAGAAAAAAAAGGAGATGGGGGGGGGTGGACTCATTTTAGGCTACGGTGGTTGTAGGAATGTGTGAGAGGGCTTCCCAGAGGGGCCAGATTTCAGAGTGAATGTCTAATATTCCTCTGTTTAGAAATACTGCCTCTTCCATTGTTTTGATGTAAGAGAGCATCTCTGTAACTTTGTGTATCGAGGGGGCTGTCTGTTGTTTCCAGTGTCTCGCTATTACCAATTTAGTTGCCGTCAGTATGTATATGAAAAGATGTTTCTTAGCCATGGACATTTTAGGGATGTTGAGATGTATTAGGTAAGTCTCAGGGCCTTTATCCGTTGGGAATGAAAGTTTTGTACAAAGGCACAGTACTTCCGACCATAGTTGTCGTATGATTGGGCAACTCCACCAGATGTGGATATCGTCCCCTCTATCTCCACAGTTTCTCCAGCATGTCACTGGGTGATCAGGAGATATTATATGGAGTCTACTTGGAACCCAGTGCCATCTTGTTAGTTATTTATAGTAAAGTTCAAAGAGTGTTATACAGTGTGTTTACCTTTTAGTGTCGGAAATGGCTTTCATCCATTGTTTGGGTAATATCTCCTTCTGTAGGTCCTTTTACCATGCGATAATATTGTGTGTGTCACCCACATAGATTCCCATGGGGGTAGGAGGTCGTGGGTTAGTTTTAAAGAATCTCCAACTATTGAGGAGGGATCTAAAACACATTGCTTCAAAACATAGTTTAGGGGGATAGCTTATTCAGATATTAATTCCAAAAGTGAAGACCAAGCCGACCTACTGTAAAAGCTACTTACTATTTTAATGTTGAGTTTGGACCAGCTATTAGGGTTTGAGTCCGTTAGGCCCTGTAAAAGACCTCTAATTCCATGTATTGGGGATGGATGGGGGCTACTAGGGGAGAGTGTCTCAGCCTATGCCACAAGGATAGGCAGTGTTGGGTAACCAGGTTTGGGAGGGAGGGTTTGGGATCCTCCCAGATCTTATCTGGATCTGTGGGATCCAGGTAAGATCTGGGAGGAAGATGGCATGTGGTAAAGAAGCCTGGGCGTTCTTTGGATGGGCCCCATCCCGAGATGTGAGTAAGCATAGCTGCCTCGTGGTATAATTTAAGGTTGGGCAGTCCTAAACCGCCTTTTCTTTTACAAGATACGACGAGTCCACGGATTTCATCCTTACTTATGGGATATCGCCTCCTGGTCAGCAGGAGGAGGCAAAGAGCACCACAGCAGAGCTGTATATATAGCTCCTCCCTTCCCTCCCACTCCAGTCATTCTCTTTGCCTGTGTTAGTGATAGGAAGAGGTAAAGTGAGGTGTTAGTTTAGAATCTTCAATCAAGAGTTTATTATTTTTAAAGTAGTGCCTCTGAGTGCTACTTTGTGCTGGGGTGTAGCCTAGACCAGATCAGTCTCTTCAGTACAAAAAGAGAAGCATTTGGTGGCTTTGAAGCAATAGGAACTGGTGGGACAAAAATCTCACTGCGCCTCCTATACATATTAGCTGCCCCAATCTAGATAGCCTAAGCACTTTTAACTCAGGCTGATCTTTGTCCACAGGGCTATGGGAGGGAGAGGACTTCTGGACACCTGCTGGACTGCCATGCTGTCGCACAGCTTCCCAGGTAAGTGCTGACTTTTATTCTGGGTGGATCTCAGAGAAATGGAGCACTTATTTATGTGGTCAGGGGGCTAAAATTCCAGCAGTTAACGTTCCTGGACATCACATATGCAGGGGCTAAGTAATAGAGTCCGCATGGGAACAGGGCTCTTACTGTGATGGGACACGTCACCTCTCCTAGTAGGAACAGTTTATGACATAATTTTCTGCTGACACTGAAGTTAATGTCAGTTTGTTTCTATAACGTCCAGGAGCTGGCTCCGTTAATGTTAACGTTAATGTTAAGTGGTGATGCTATAACATTTATTGGCATGGTGTATGGGTCACTTCGGTTTATGTTGCATAAATTCGGCAGTTTTTCCAACCATGTATGTTGGGCTTTCCTATATGGTACAACTTGAGCCTGTTTGCCCCCAATCTGTATTTTACACAGTTCCACTAGCTCCCGTGGCCTATCTATATTAATGGGGGCCGGGAGATTGTTTATTACACATGTGCTGGAAGTTGCTATTCACGCCCACGATGGGCGGAGTTGTTAGTTTGCGCCGCTTTCGGGCGCTTCCCCTGTACCCAGGGCATATTCAAACAAATGCCGGGAGTTGAAGAGTCTTCACGCCCACGATGGGCGGAGTTGCTAAGTGCGCCACTTTCGGCCGCTTTCTCTGTCTCTAGGCAAGTAACGGGAGTTAGAGCGTCTTAACGCCCACAAGGGGCGAAGCTCTGTGACGCCTGTTTGTATACCAGGGACAGAACCTCTCACACAGTCCAGTGTGGTTATCCTTTGCGGGTTTAACACGCTGTGAGAGTGCAGTTGGACTGCTTTTCTATGTCTCGTTATTTCTCAGTGTGTATTGCACAGAGAGAAATAAGGGGTTAATAGGCATTCCTATATGAGCCTTAGGATATTTGCATTTGGTTACTTCAACATGATTTCTGAGAGTACAAAGGCTGCAGATTTCTTGTTTATCATTCCAACCATGCATGTTAAAGAAAAAGTTACTGTTTATTATTTAAAGAGATAGTACCGTTTTTTTATATATTATTTTTATTGCATAAATTCAGCTGTTTATTTGTTATTTCCTCCTTTGTGCCTATAGGATGGAACAACTGCACAAAAAGGGCAGTTTCTTTCAAGATTTAAAGAGATAGTACCGTTTTTTTATGTTATTTTTATTGCATAAATTCAGCTGTTTATTTGTTATTTCCTCCTTTGTGCCTATAGGATGAAACAACTGCACAAAAAGGGCAGTTTCTTTCAAGATTTAAAGAGACAGTACCGTTTTTTTATGTTATTTTTATTGCATAAATTCAGCTGTTTATTTATTATTCCTCCTTTGTGTCTATAGGATGGAACAACTGCACAAAAAGACAGTTTCTTTCAAGATTTAAAGAGACAGTAATGTCCTTTTATGTGCAAATTTTATCAAGGAATTTCTGTTGCTTCTTTGTTCATTCATCCCTTGTGATTCGGGATGAAAAAAGAGCGTATATAATGAAACAGTTTTCATTTTTTGAATGTACCTCTTATTAAAAAAAAAAATAATAAAGAAAAATATATATATATTTCTTGTACCTGCCTAAGGAGATGGCTATTAGGAACAGGTTGATAATGGTCAAGTTATACCATTCTTTTCTCCTTGGAAATCTATGACCCACATTTGGTGCCCTGCGCTTCCTTTTACACTCCGTACGCAGTTATGGTGTTTCCACAAGGTGGGAAACATTTCTAGAGGAAGTTTTTCAGTAGTTACTATTTCCAATGCTTCCTACATATTATGAAGGAGGGAGATGCTTTGGATTTTCCGAATTCTTGGTGATGTTCCTGATAGCTGACGCTTTTAGGGACTCTGGACGGACGGTCCCTAAGGTGGAGAGGACTATTTCCATTTTGACTAAGCAATCTACTATTCCTGTTGAGGATAGTTGGGCCTTCTAAGTCCCTATGAACAAGCGGTTGGAGGGTCTGCTTTTTAAGGTTTGCCATAGCATCCGGCTGCGTGCACACCTGTGTGGCAGCACATTGATTCGAAATAAAGGGCATCCAGATGTATCATCTCAATGAGAGGTGTTCTTACATTGTAAGTGAGCCCTCTCTTCTTTGGGATTCCTGTGTCCCGTTCCTTCACAGGGACAGGGACTGTATCAGGTCTGTTTGTAGTTCCTAACAAAAAAGGGAACTTTGAGACCTATCTTAGATCTCAAGAGTATAAACAAGTTTCTCAGAGTTCCATCTTTCAAGATGGAAACTATTCGTACCATTCTTCCATTGATCCAGGAGGGTCAATTTATGACTACCATGGATCTAAAGGATGCATATTTTCATGTTTCTATCCACAGAGATCATTACAAATTCCTGAGGTTTGCCTTTCTGGACAGATTTTCAGTTCGTGGCTCTTCCTTTTGGTCTGGCCACGGCACCCAGAATTTTCACAAAGGTTCTGGGGTCGCTGCTAGCGGTTCTGGGACCGCGGGGTATTGCCGTGGCGCCTTATCTGGACGATATTCTGATCCAGGCGTCGTCTTATCAGCTAACAAAGTCTCATACCAACATTGTTCTATCCTTTGTGTGGACTCACGGGTGGAAGGTGACTCTAGAAAAGAGTTCACTAATTCCACAGACAAGGGTTCCTTTCCTGGGAACTCTAATCGACTCTCTATCCATGAAGATATTTTTGATGGAAATCAGAAAGTTAAAGATTCTGAATACATGCCAATCCCTTCAGTCCAATCATCGGCCGTCAGTGGCTTAGTGCATGGAGGCAATTGGATTGATGGTGGCAGCAATGGACATCATTCCGTTTGCTCGTCTTCATCTCAGACCTCTACAACTAAGCATGCTCAGACAATGGAATGGAGATTATGCAAATTTGTCTCCTCAAATAGATATGGATCAGGAGACAAGGGACTCTCTTCTATGGTGGTTGTCGCCGGATCATCTGTCCCAAGGGACATGCTTCCGCAGACCCTCTTGGGTGATAGTGACAACGAACGCCAGCCTGATAGGATGGGGTGCAGTCTGAAACTCCCTGAAGGCTCAGGGTGTGTGGACTCGGTCAGAGTCTCTACTTCCCATCAACATTCTGGAGGTGAGAGCAATATTCAATGCGCTTCAGGCGTGGCCTCAGTTGGCTTCGGCCAAATTTATCAGATTCCAGTAGGACAACGTCACGACTGTAGCTTACATCAATCATCAGGGAGGAATAAGGAGTTCCTTAGCGATGACAGAAGTAGCCAAGATAATTCAGTGGGCGGAAGCTCACTCTTGTTATCTGTCGGCAATCTACATCCCAGGAGTGGACAACTGGGAAGCGGATTTTTTGAGCAGACAGACATTTCATCCGGGGGAATGGGAAACTCCATCCGTAAGTCTTTGCCAATCTGGTTCTCAGATGGGGCAGACCGGAGCTGGATCTTATGGCGTCTCGTCAGAATGCTAAGCTCCCGAGATACGGATCCTGGTCCAGGGATCCTCAGGCCGAACTGATGGATACCTTGGCAGTGCCTTGGTCGTTCAACCTAGCTTATGTGTTCCCTCCATTTGCTCTCCTTCTTCGGGTGATTGCTCGAGTCAAACAGGAGAGGGCTTCGGTGATCCTCATCACTCCTGCGTGGCCTTGCAGGACTTGGTATGCCGATCTGGTGGACATGTCATCTCTGCCACCGTGGAATCTTCCATTGAGGCAGGACCTTCTCATTCAGGGACCCTTCCATCATCTGAAACTAATTTCTCTGCAGCTCACTGCTTGGAGATTGAACATTTGATTTTATCTAAGCGAGGGTTCTCTGATTCGGTCATTGATACCTTGATTCAGGCACGTAAACCTGTTAATAGAAAAATTTGCCATAATATATGGCGTAAATATCTTTATTGGTGTGAATCCAAGGGCTACTCATGGAGTAGGGTTAGGATTCCTAGGATTTTGTCTTTTCTCCAAGAAGGATTGGAGAAAGGGTTGTCAGCCAGTTCCGTAAAGGGACAGATTTTTGCTTTGTCTATTTTGCTTCACAAGCATCTGACAGATGTTCCAGATGTTCAATCCTTTTGTCAGGCTCTGACTAGAATCAGGCCTTTGTTTAAACCAATTGCTCCTCCTTGGAGTTTGAATTTAGTTCTTAATGTTCTTTAAGGGGTTCCGTTTGAACCTATGCATTCCATAGATATTAAGTTATTATCTTGGAAGGTTTTATTTTTGGTTGTTATTTCTTCTGCTCGCAGAGTTTCTGAGCTTTCGACATTACAGTGTGATTCTCCTTATCTTATTTTTCATTCTGATAAGGTAGTGTTGTGTACCAAACCTGGTTTTCTTCCTAAGGTTGTTTCCAACAAAGAATATTAATCAGGAAATTGTTTCTTCCTTGTGTCCTAACCCTTCTTCTAAGAAGGAGCGTCTGTTACATAATTTGGACGTAGACTGTGCCTTGAAGTTTTACTTGCAGGCGACTAAGGATTTTCGTCAAACATCTTCTTTATTTGTTGTTTTTTTCTGGAAAACGTAGGGGTCAGAAAGCTGCGGCTACCTCTCTTTCTTTTTGGCTGAAGAGTATCATCCATGTTGCATATGAGACTGCTGGACAGCAGCCTCCAGAATGAATTACGGCTCATTCCACTAGGGCTGTGGCTTCCTCATGGGCATGTAAAAATGATGTTTCTATTGAACAGATTTGCAAGGCTGCAACTTGGTTGTCTCTTCACACTTTTTCCAAATTTTCCAAATTTGATACTTTTGCCTCATCTGAGGCTGTTTTTGGGAGAAAGGTTCTTCAAGCAGTGGTGCCTTCTGTTTAGGTTCCTGTCTTGTCCCTCCCTTTCATCCGTGTCCTATAGCTTTGGTATTGTATCCCATAAGTAAGGATGAAATCCGTGGACTCGTTGTATCTTGTAAAAGAAATGGAAATTTATGCTTACCTGATAAATTTGTTTCTTTTACGATACGACGAGTCCACGGCCCACACTGTCATTTTGTAAGACAGGTCTTTATTTTTGTTAAACTTCAGTCACCTCTGCACCTTGGCTGTTCCTTTCTCTTCCTAACTTCGGTCGAATGACTGGAGTGGGAGGGAAGGGAGGAGCTATATATACAGCTCTGCTGTGGTGCTGCTGACCAGGAGGCGATATCCCATAAGTAAGGATGAAATCTGTGGACTCGTATCGTAAAAGAAACAAATTTATCAGGTAAGCATAAATTTCCTTTTTCAATCGGGGATTGCAGTATCCTATGCGTAATACACGGGCGACATCCCACCCAAACATATGTGTTTAGGGTTGATTGGTAGGTATCTAGAAGCTTTGTCGGGATCTTTAAGGGGAGGCACCTAAATAGGTAGGTAAGTCATGGTAGGAGCATCATTTTGAACGCAGCTATTCTGCCAAGCCAAGAGATTTCTTTATACCTTGGGAGAGTCAATGTCTGTTTGAGAGTGTGTATTAGGGACAGATGGACACCCAAGTGTTTAATCCCTGTTAGGTTCCATTTGAATTTCTATTTGCTTTGTAGATTGTGAACCTGTGAGTCCGAAAGGTTTAGGGAGTATGCCTCGGTTTTATCTACATTTAATTTGTAGTAAGAGAGGGTACCAAACGTGTGAAATAGCTGTAGGAGTTGTGGCAGGGATGAGTCTTGGTCAGTCAAGAACACCGTTAGGTCATCCGCAAATAGGCTAAGGTTCTTGTAGGTGCCGTGAATATATATGCCCTTGATATCTTTGTCTATTCTAATAGTCGCTGCCAAGGGCTCAATTGCTAACACAAAGAGCAGTGGGGAGAGAGGGCAACCTTGACGTGTGCCGTTGTGGAGGGCAAAAGGTTGGGAACAGAATCCCAGTCCCCTTACTCTGGTTTGGGGTTAAATAGAGGCCTTCTACCGCTTCTCTGAAGAGCTTGGGTAACCCAACCGCCTCCAGGACTGCTGCCATGTAGTCCCACCGCACCCTGTCAAACGCTTTTTCAGCATCAAATGACAGAGTGAGGAGGGGCTTTTTTAGTCTGTCAGTTTCTGTGAAGATATTTAGTAGTCGTCGTGTGCTATCGGTGCTCTGTCGGTTGGTTACAAAACCTACTTGGTCTCTATGGATCATGTCTGGGAGGAAGGGGCAAAGTCTGTTTGCTAACATTTTGGCAAAGATCTTTACATCTGTGTTTATTAGAGAAATAGGGTGATAGCTATGACAAAGATAGTTTTGGGATAGTCAGTATTGTCGCTTCTAGGAACTCCTGTGACAGGGAACCTGTCTCAAGTGTGTTAGCAAATAGCCTCTGTAAATATGGAATTAGTATATTGGCGTAGGTTTTAAAAAATAGAGGTGTGTACCCATCTGGGCCAGGGGCTTTATGGAGTTTTAGAGTTTTTATGGCTGCCTTAATCTCTATGGCTGAAATAGGGCCAGTAAGGTGACTGCTTTTTTGCGAGTCTAATTTCGGAAGGTTTAGCGATGTCAGGAAATTAGATATAGTGTGCGTATCCGCTTTTATAGTTTCCGGGTGACAGTCAAGGTTATATAGGGAGCTATAATAGGACATGAAGGCTTCTGCTATATCCGTTGGTGCATGGACTATGTTGTCTCTATAGTGTATTTTCTGAATTCTAGCAGCTTTAGTTCGGGCTCTGAGTTTGTTAGCTAGCAGTCTGTCTGCTCTATTTCCTTGATAATAAAACAGTTTCCTAAGCCGTAACAGAGATTCTTGGACTCTAAGAGTCTCCCTGGCCGTGATCTCGGCTCTAATCCTATACGAGAAGCTAACACTGGGTCAGGTGTGCAATTATTTTCCTGCTCTATTGTTCTGAGTTCACCAAATAGTTGCGCAAGAGTAGCGCCACTCTCACATCTCAACCTGGCTGCTGTTTTAAGGAGGGTTCCTCTAATATATGCCTTCATGGAAGCCCACAGAGTGTCGTATGTTATCAGTCTATTGTTGTTAAGTTGGAAGTATTCCTGCAGGTAAGTTGCTGCCTGTGTGGTCCATGGGTTCTTAATTAAGTGGTCTGCAAATCGCCATGTCCGTGTAGGTCCTTCTATATTGGGAGGGTTTATGGTTATGGTTACCATGTCGTGATCCGACCAGGGGCAGATCACTACCTTTGCTGTCTTGGCCTTATCTAAAGTCCAAGGGTCACTGAAGATAGCGTCTATGCGCGAGTATGAATGATGGGGAGTAGAATAGAATGTATAGTCTTGTTCAGTTGTATGGAGGCAGCGTCATATGTCAAATAAATTATGTCGGGACATTACGTTCCTGAATCTCACAATGATTATGTATCTGCCTTCTGCGTCTCTGTCAGCAGTAATGGGGGAGTATTGCACTGTGTTCCGTATAAGGACCGCCACTCCTCGTTTCTTTTTGGAGAAGGAGGCCTTTTCATTGATCAGGTAGAGGGAAGACTTAAATTTGTAGGGGGAGGATTCTGTCCAGTGAGTCTCTTGTAAGAATATAGTCCGGCCTACTCTCTTGTAAGAATATAACGTCTGGCCTACTTCTTTTCAGGTATCTCAGGAGAAGGCTATGTTTCTCCAACATTGGTGTGTCCGGTCCACGGCGTCATCCTTACTTGTGGGATATTCTCTTCCCCAACAGGAAATGGCAAAGAGTCCCAGCAAAGCTGGTCACATGATCCCTCCTAGGCTCCGCCCACCCCAGTCATTCTCTTTGCCGTTGCACAGGCAACATCTCCACGGAGATGGTTAAGAGTTTTTTGGTGTTTAAATGTAGTTTTATTCTTCTATCAAGTGTTTGTTATTTTAAAATAGTGCTGGTATGTACTATTTACTCTGAAACAGAAAAGGATGAAGATTTCTGTTTGTAAGAGGAAGATGATTTTAGCACAGTAACTAAAATCGATTGCTGTTTCCACACAGGACTGTTGAGATGAAGTAACTTCAGTTGGGGGAAACAGTTAGCAGTCTTTTCTGCTTAAGGTATGACTAGCCATATTTCTAACAAGACCATGTAATGCTGGAAGGCTGTCATTTCCCCTCATGGGGACCAGTAAGCCATTTTCTTAGTTAAACATAAAAGAATAAAGGGCTTCAAAAAGGGCTTAAAAACTGGTAGACATTTTTCTGGGCTAAAACAATTGCTTTACTAGGCATATTATGCAGATTCTAACTAATTATTGGTATTATAATCTTGGGGAACGTTTAGAAAAACGGCAGGCACTGTGTTGGACACCTTTTTCAGATGGGGGCCTTTCTAGTTATAGACAGAGCCTCATTCTGGGACTGTATAGGGGTTAAATGTAAAAACGGCTCCGGTTCCGTTAATTTAAGGGTTAAAGCTCTGAAATTTGGTGTGCAATACTTTTAATGCTTTAAGACACTGTGGTGAAATTTTGGTGAATTTTGAACAATTCCTTCATACTTTTTCACATATTCAGTAATAAAGTGTTTTCAGTTTGAAATTTAAAGTGACAGTAACGGTTTTATTTTAAAACGTTTTTTGTGCTTTGTTGACAAGTTTAAGCCTGTTTAACATGTCTGTACCATCAGATAAGCTATGTTCTATATGTATGAAAGCCAATGTGTCTCCCCATTTAAATTTATGTGATAATTGTGCCATAGTGTCCAAACAAAGTAAGGACAGTATTGCAACAGATAATGATATTGCCCAAGATGATTCCTTAAAATGAGGGGAGTAAACATGATACTACATCATCCCCTACTGTGTCTACACCAGTTATGCCCACACAGGAGGCCCCTAGTACATCTAGTGCGCCAATACTTATTACCATGCAACAATTAACGGCTGTAATGGATAACTCCATAGCAAATCTTTTATCCAAAATGCCTACTTATCAGAGAAAGCTCGATTGCTCTGTTTTAAACACTGAAGAGCAAGAGGACGCTGATGATAACTGTTCTGACATACCCTCACACCAATCTCAAGGGGCCATGAGGGAGGTTTTGTCTGATGGAGAAATTTCAGATTCAGGAAAAATTTCTCATCAAGCTGAACCTGATGTTGTGACATTTAAATTTAAATTAGAACATCTCCGCGCACTGCTTAACCCCTTAAGGACCACAGCACTTTTCCATTTTCTGTCCGTTTGGGACCAAGGCTATTTTTACATTTCTGCAGTGTTTGTGTTTAGCTGTAATTTTCCTCTTACTCATTTACTGTACCCACACATATTATATACCGTTTTTCTCGCCATTAAATGGACTTTCTAAAGATACCATTATTTTCATCATATCTTATAATTTACTATAAAAAAATTATAAAATATTAGGAAAAAATGGAAAAAAACACACTTTTTCTAACTTTGAACCCCAAAATCTGTTACACATCTACAACCACCAAAAAACACCCATGCTAAATAGTTTCTAAATTTTGTCCTGAGTTTAGAAATACCCAATGTTTACATGTTCTTTGCTTTTTTTTTGCAAGTTATAGGGAAATAAATACAAGTAGCACTTTGCTATTTCCAAACCACTTTTTTTCAAAATTAGCGCTAGTTACATTGGGACACTGATATCTTTCAGGAATACCTGAATATCCCTTGACATGTATATATTTTTTTTTTAGAAGACATCCCAAAGTATTGATCTAGGCCAATTTTAGTATATTTCATGCAACCATCTCGCTACCAAATGCGATCAAATAAAAAAAATTGTTCACTTTTTCACAAATTGTTTCACAAACTTTAGGTTTCTCACTGAAATTATTTACAAACAACTTGTGCAATTATGGCATAAATGGTTGTAAATGCTTCTCTGGGATCCCCTTTGTTCAGAAATAGCAGACATATATGGCTTTGGCATTGCTTTTTGGTATTTAGAAGCCCGCTAAATGCCACTGCGCACCACACGTGTATTATGCCCAGCATTGAAGGGGTTAATTAGGGAGCTTGTAGGGAGCTTGTAGGGTTAATTTTAGCTTTAGTATAATGTAGTAGACAACCCAAAGTATTGATCTAGGTCCATTTTGGTATATTTCATGCCACCATTTCACCGCCAAATGCGAACAAATAAAAAAAAGCGTTAAATTTTTCACAATTTTAGGTTTCTCACTGAAATTATTTACAAACAGCTTGTGCAATTATGGCATAAATTGATGTAAAAGCTTCTCTGGGATCCCCTTTGTTCAGAAATAGCAGACATATATGGCTTTGGCTTTGCTTTTTGGTAATTAGAAGGCAGCTAAATGCCGTTGCGCACCACACGTGTATAATGCCCAGCATTGAAGGGGTTAATTAGGGAGCTTGTAGGGAGCTTGTAGGGTTAATTTTAGCTTAAGTGTAGGTATCAACCTCCCACATGACACATCACACCCCCTGATCCCTCCCAAACAGCTCTCTTCCCTCCCCCACCCCACAATTGTCCCCGCCATCTTAAGTACTGGCAGTAAGTCTGCCAGTACTAAAATAAGAGTTTTTTGGGGATTTAAAAAAAAAAAAATAATAATAATTCTGCTCTGTAGGATCCCCCCTTAGCCCCCAACCTCCCTGATCCCCCCCAAACAGCTCTCTAACCCCCCTCTCTGCCTTATTATGCGCCATATTGGGTACTGGCAGCTGTCTGCCAGTACCCAGTTTGAAATCAAATGTTTTCTATCAATTTTTTTATTTTATTATTTTAAAACTACTATTTTCTGTAGTGTAGCTGCCCCCCCTCAACCCCCAACCTCCCACCCTCCCAGATCGTTAGAATTTATAATGTTCAACTTCCCACCCTCTCTCCCACCAAGTACCACCTTACTTGTTCCATAGTGTAGGGTTCCCACTCCCGCGCGCGCACGCGCGCACCCGCGATCACGTGCACGCGCGCGCACCCGCGCACGCGCGCGCACTCGATCCCGCCCCCCTTCCCACCGATGGCCACCCACCCGCCTCCCTGGATCAGCTCCCACCCACCAACGAACATAGCCATTGATGGCCGATGCAGAGAGGGCCACAGGGTGGCTCTCTCTGCATCGGACGGCTAAAAAATGTTATAGCAGGATGCCTCAATATCGAGGCATCACTGCTATAACATGAAAGCAGTTGGAAGTGATCAGGATCGCTTCCACTGCTTTCAAAGACCAACGACGTACGGGGTACGTCCTTGGTCATTAACTGCATTTTTTTGCAGGACGTACCCCATACGTCGTTGGTCGTTAAGGGGTTAAGGAGGTGTTATCTACTCTGAATGATTGTGACAATTTGGTCATTCCAGAGAAATTATGTAAGATGGACAAGTTCCTAGAGGTTCCGGTGCCCCCCGACGCTTTTCCTATACCCAAGCGGGTGGCGGACATAGTAAATAAAGAGTGGGAAAGGCCCGGCATACATTTTGTTCCCCTCCCCTATATTTAAGAAATTATTTCCTATAGTCGACCCCAGAAAGGACTTATGGCAGACAGTCCCCAAGGTCGAGGGGGCGGTTTCTACTCTAAACAAACGCACTACTATTCCTATCGAAGATAGTTGTGCTTTCAAAGATCCTATGGATAAGAAATTAGAGGGTTTGCTTAAAAAGATTTTTGTACAGCAAGGTTACCTTCTACAACCAATTTCATGCATTGTTCCTGTCACTACGGCAGCGTGTTTCTGGTTCGAGGAACTAGAAAAATCGCTCAGTAAAGAATCTTCGTATGAGGAGGTTATGGACAGAGTTCAAGCACTTAAATTGGCTAACTCTTTTGTTTTAGATGCCGCTTTGCAATTAGCTAGATTATCGGTGAAAAATTCAGGGTTTGCTGTCGTGGCGCGCAGAGTGCTTTGACTAAAGTCTTGGTCAGCGGATGTGTCTTCCAAGACAAAATTGCTTAACATTCCTTTCAAAGGTAAAACATTATTTGGACCTGATTTGAAAGAGATTATTTCAGACATCACTGGGGGAAAGGGCCACGCCCTCCCACAGGATAGGTCTTTTAAGGCTAATAATAAGCCTAATTTTCGTCCCTTTCGCAGAAACGGACCAGTCTCTAATTCTGTATCCTCTAAGCAAGAGGGTAATACTTCACAACCCAAACCAGCCTGGAAACCAATGCAAGGCTGGAACAAGGGTAAGCAGGCCAAGAAGCCTACCACTGCTACCAAAACAGCATGAAGGGATAGCCCCCGATCCGGGACCGGATCTAGTGGGGGGCAGACTTTCTCTCTTTGCTCAGGCTTGGGCAAGAGATGTTCAGGATCCTTGGGCGCTAGAAATAGTTTCTCAAGGTTATCTCCTGGAATTCAAGGAACTACCCCCAAGGGGAAGGTTCCACAGGTCTCAATTATCTTCAAACCAAATAAAGAGACAGGCATTCTTACATTGTGTAGAAGACCTGTTAAAGATGGGAGTGATACATCCAGTTCCAATAAGAGAACAAGGAATGGGATTTTATTCCAATCTGTTCATAGTTCCCAAAAAGAGGGAACATTCAGACCAATTTTGGATCTAAAGATCCTAAACAAATTTCTCAGGGTACCATCGTTCAAAATGGAAACTATTCGAACGATCCTACCTACTATCCAGGAAAATCAATTTATGACTACCGTGGATTTAAAGGATGCGTACCTACATATTCCTATCCACAAGGAACATCATCAGTTCCTAAGGTTCGCTTTTCTGGACAAGCATTACCAGTTTGTGGCACTTCCATTTGGATTAGCCACTGCTCCAAGGATTTTCACAAATGTACTAGGGTCCCTTCTAGCGGTTCTAAGACCAAGGGGCATTGCAGTAGTACCTTACTTGGACGACATCCTGATTCAAGCGTCGTCCCTGTCAAAAGCAAAGGCTCATACGGACATCGTCCTAGCCTTTCTCAGATCTCACGGATGGAAGGTGAACAAAGAAAAAAGTTCTCTGTCCCCGTCAACAAGAGTTCCCTTCTTGGGAACAATAATAGATTCCTTAGAAATGAGGATTTTTCTGACAGAGGTCAGAAAATCAAAACTTCTAAGCTCTTGTCAAGTACTTCATTCTGTTCCTCGTCCTTCCATAGCGCAGTGCATGGAAGTAATAGGATTGATGGTTGCAACAATGGACATAGTTCCTTTTGCACGAATTCATCTAAGACCATTACAACTGTGCATGCTCAGACAGTGGAATGGGGATTATACAGACTTGTCTCCGACGATTCAAGTAGATCAAAAGACCAGAGATTCACTCCGTTGGTGGCTGACCCTGGACAATCTGTCACAGGGAATGAGCTTCCGCAGACCAGAGTGGGTCATTGTCATGACCGACGCCAGCCTAGTGGGCTGGGGCGCGGTCTGGGAATCCCTGAAAGCTCAGGGTCTATGGTCTCGGGAAGAGTCTCTTCTCCCGATAAACATTCTGGAACTGAGAGCGATATTCAATGCTCTCAGAGCTTGGCCTCAACTAGCAAAGGCCAAATTCATAAGGTTTCAGTCAGACAACATGACGACCGTTGCATATATCAATCATCAGGGGGGAACAAGGACTTCCCTGGCGATGAAAGAAGTGACCAAGATAATTCAATGGGCGGAGGATCACTCCTGCCACTTGTCTGCGATCCACATCCCAGGAGTGGAAAATTGGGAAGCGGATTTTCTGAGTCGTCAGACATTCCATCCGGGGGAGTGGGAACTCCATCCGGAAATCTTTGCCCAAATAACTCAATTATGGGGCATTCCAGACATCGATCTGATGGCGTCTCGTCAGAACTTCAAGGTTCCTTGCTACGGGTCCAGATCCAGGGATCCCAAGGCGACCCTAGTAGATGCACTAGTAGCACCTTGGACCTTTAACCTAGCTTATGTATTCCCACCGTTTCCTCTCATCCCCAGGCTGGTAGCCAGGATCAATCAGGAGAGGGCGTCCGTGATCTTGATAGCTCCTGCGTGGCCACGCAGGACTTGGTATGCAGACCTGGTCAATATGTCATCTGCTTCACCATGGAAGCTACCTTTGAGACAGGACCTTCTTGTTCAGGGTCCATTCGAACATCCGAATCTGGTTTCCCTCCAACTGACGGCTTGGAGATTGAACGCTTGATTCTATCAAAGCGTGGGTTTTCAGATTCTGTAATAGATACTCTGGTTCAGGCTAGAAAGCCTGTAACTAGAAAAATTTACCATAAAATATGGAAAAAATATATCTGTTGGTGTGAATCTAATGGATTCCCATGGAACAAGATAAAAATTCCTAAGATTCTATCCTTTCTACAAGAAGGTTTGGAGAAAGGATTATCTGCAAGTTCTCTGAAGGGACAGATCTCTGCTTTATCTGTTTTACTTCACAAAAGACTGGCAGCTGTGCCAGATGTTCAAGCATTTGTTCAGGCTCTGGTTAGGATCAAGCCTGTTTACAGACCTTTGACTCCTCCCTGGAGTCTAAATCTAGTTCTTTCAGTTCTTCAAGGGGTTCCGTTTGAACCCTTACATTCCGTAGATATTAAGTTATTATCTTGGAAAGTTTTGTTTTTGGTTGCAATTTCTTCTGCTAGAAGAGTTTCAGAGTTATCTGCTCTGCAGTGTTCTCCGCCCTATCTGGTGTTCCATGCAGATAAGGTGGTTTTGCGTACTAAGCCTGGTTTTCTTCCGAAAGTTGTTTCCAACAAAAATATTAACCAGGAGATAGTTGTACCTTCTTTGTGTCCGAATCCAGTTTCAAAGAAGGAACGTTTGTTACCCAATTTGGACGTAGTCCGTGCTCTAAAATTCTATTTAGAGGCTACTAAAGATTTCAGACAAACATCTTCCTTGTTTGTTGTTTATTCTGGTAAAAGGAGAGGTCAAAAAGCGACTTCTACCTCTCTTTCCTTTTGGCTTAAAAGCATTATCCGATTGGCTTATGAGACTGCCGGACGGCAGCCTCCTGAAAGAATCACAGCTCACTCCACTAGGACTGTGGCTTCCACATGGGCCTTCAAGAACGAGGCTTCTGTTGACCAGATATGTAAGGCAGCGACTTGGTCTTCACTGCACACTTTTGCCAAATTTTACAAATTTGATACTTTTGCTTCTTCGGAGGCTATTTTTGGGAGAAAGGTTTTGCAAGCCGTGGTGCCTTCCATTTAGGTGACCTGATTTGCTCCCTCCCTTCATCCGTGTCCTAAAGCTTTGGTATTGGTTCCCACAAGTAAGGATGACGCCGTGGACCGGACACACCAATGTTGGAGAAAACAGAATTTATGCTTACCTGATAAATTACTTTCTCCAACGGTGTGTCCGGTCCACGGCCCGCCATGGTTTTTTAATCAGGTCTGATGAATTATTTTCTCTAACTACAGTCACCACGGTATCATATGGTTTCTCCTATATATATTTCCTCCTGTCCGTCGGTCGAATGACTGGGGTGGGCGGAGCCTAGGAGGGATCATGTGACCAGCTTTGCTGGGACTCTTTGCCATTTCCTGTTGGGGAAGAGAATATCCCACAAGTAAGGATGACGCCGTGGACCGGACACACCGTTGGAGAAAGTAATTTATCAGGTAAGCATAAATTCTGTTTTCGTGGGTGTGTTAAGTCCCTTGGCGTTAAGGGTGGATAGTGTTAGTGCAGCCATTTACGTATGTAATGAGGTGTCTGTGTTGGTTGTGGAGTCCAGCCTGAAGGGAAGAAAAAAACAAAAGAGGGAAAGTAGGATAGGAAGCATATCTGCATAAAGAACCACACAATTACATTCCATGAGTATCGCATATATGTGGCTGGAGGTCAGCGCAAGGTCGCACTGCCCGAGGTTACCCTGGGGGTCCCATTCCTGGGTCCCCAGGATAACACAGGAACAAGTATACATAGATACTTAGGGTGAGGGGGAGGAGGGCTTACTATGTCAGCATGCATCAATTGACATTTGTGTCAAAGGTAAAACAAGTAAGTCAAACAACAAATTAACAAATGAAGCAGTATAAGCCACATACACACATACAATTATGTGTATATATATATATATACACATACACATATATAATATAAAATCACATACACAGATATATATATATATATATATATATAAAACATTGTAGATGCAGTTAAGTTAACCCAGTAGCAGAGGGGACTGCAGTTTTAGCCTTTTTGGGAGCCTTGGGGTTAACTGCATCTGCTATGTATTTGAGCCGTTTCTCAGAGGAGCAGGAGATTGTGTGAGAGGTTCCATAATGTTTACATACCCTAAGTTTCAGACTACAGACGTCCTTAGGGGGAAATATAAGTAAGTGGCTTTCTCTCCTGTTCATTCCTGCATGTGCTCTGCTTTTAGACTTCTAGATTGATCTGCTGCTTATGAGAACAGAAAGTAAAAGTAAAAACAGCCATTTTACAAATGTGTGCTAAAAGCAACCACTAGATGGAGCTGGTTTGCAAGAAATCACAAACAAATCAATATTACAGCCACTTCTGAGGATTTTTTTCATTTAGCAAAAAATCACGAACTCTCGCGGTTTTAAAATTGCGGTGATTAATCGCGGTTTTAAATCGCATATGCGATTAATCATGCAGCCCTAGTCAGAAACAGTAGTCCCACTCTTCTGGTGGGGAACTAAACGTTAAAGCATATATAGGCCTAGATTTAGAGTTTGGCGGTAGCCGTGAAAACCAGCGTTAGAGGCTCCTAACGCTGGTTTTAGGCTACCTCCGGTATTTGGAGTCACTCAAAAAAGGGTCTAACGCTTACTTTTCAACCGCGACTTTTCCATACCGCAGATCCCCTTACGTAAATTGCGTATCCTATATTTTCAATGGGATTTTTCTAACTCCGGTATTTAGAGTCGTGTCTGAAGTGAGCGTTAGAAATCTAACGACAAAACTCCAGCCGCAGAAAAAAGTCAGTAGTTAAGAGCTTTCTGGGCTAACGCCGGTTCATAAAGCTCTTAACTACTGTACTCTAAAGTACACTAACACCCATAAACTACCTATGTACCCCTAAACCGAGGTCCCCCCACATCGCCGCAACTCGATTAAATTTTTTTAACCCCTAATCTGCCGACCGCCACCTACGTTATCCTTATGTACCCCTAATCTGCTGCCCCTAACACCGCCGACCCCTATATTATATTTATTAACCCCTAATCTGCCCCCCACAACGTCGCCGCCAGCTACCTACACTTATTAACCCCTAATCTGCCGTCCGCACGCCGCCGCCAGCTACATTATCCCTATGTACCCCTAATCTGCTGCCCTAACATCGCCGACCCCTATATTATATTTATTAACCCCTAACCTGCCCCCCACCACGTCGCCGCCACCTACCTACAATAATTAACCCCTAATCTGCCGACCGCAAAGAGCTGCCAGCTACATTATAGCTATGTACCCCTAATCTGCTGCCCCTAACACCGCCGACCCCTATATTATATTTATTAATCCCTAACCTGCCCTCCCTAACATCGCCGACACCTAACTTCAATTATTAACCCCTAATCTACCGACCGAATCTCGCCGCTATTCTAATAAATGTATTAACCCCTAAAGCTAAGTCTAACCCTAACACTAACACCCCCCTAAATTAAATATAATTTTAATCTATCGAAATTAATTCACTCTTATTAAATAAATTATTCCTATTTAAAGCTAAATACTTACCTGTAAAATAAATCCTAATATAGCTACAACATAAATTATAATTATATTATAGCTATTTTAGGATTAATATTTATTTTACAGGTAACTTTGTATTTATTTTAACCAGGCACAATAGCTATTAAATAGTTAAGAACTATTTAATAGCTAAAATAGGTAAAATAATTACAAATTTACCTGTAAAATAAATCCTAACCTAAGTTACAATTAAACCTAACACTACACTATCAATAAATTAATTAAATAAAATACCTACAATTAAACCTAACACTACACTATCAATAAATAAATTAAATACAATACCTACAAATAACTACAATGAAATAAACTAACTAAAGTACAAAAAATAAAAAAGAACTAAGTTGCAAAAAATAAAAAAATATTTACAAACATAAGAAAAATATTACAACAATTTTAAACTAATTACACCTACTCTAAGCCCCCTAATAAAATAACGAAGACCCCCAAAATAAAAAATGCCCTACCCTATTCTAAATTACTAAAGTTCAAAGCTCTTTTACCTTACCAGCCCTGAACAGGGCCCTTTGCGGGGTATGCCCCAAGAAGTTCAGCTCTTTTGCCTGTAAAAAAAAACATACAATACCCCCCCCCCAACATTACAACCCACCACCCACATACCCCTAATCTAACCCAAACCCCCCTTAAATAAACCTAACACTAAGCCCCTGAAGATCATCCTACCTTGTCTTCACCATACCAGGTTCACCGATCCGTCCTGGCTCCAAAATCTTCATCCAACCCAAGCGGGGGCTGGCGATCCATCTTCCGGTGGCTGAAGAGGTCCAGAAGAGGCTCCAAAGTCTTCATCCTATCCGGGAAGAAGAGTAGATCCGGACCGGCAACCATAATCTTCCAAGCGGCATCTTCTATCTTCATCCGATGAGGACCGGCTCCATCCTGAAGACCTCCACCGCGGACCCATCTTCATCCGGCGACGTCCAACTGAAGAATGATGGTTCCTTTAAGGGACGTCATCCAAGATGGCGTCCCTCGCATTCCGATTGGCTGATAGGATTCTATCAGCCAATCGGAATTAAGGTAGGAATATTCTGATTGGCTGATGGAATCAGCCAATCAGAATCAAGATCAATCCGAATGGCTGATCCAATCAGCCAATCAGATTGAGCTCGCATTCTATTGGCAGATCGGAACAGCCAATAGAATGCAAGCTCAATCTGATTGGCTGATTGGATCAGCCAATCGGATTGAACTTGATTCTGATTGGCTGATTCCATCAGCCAATCAGAATATTCCTACCTTAATTCCGATTGGCTGATAGAATCCTATCAGCCAATCGGAATTCGAGGGACGCCATCTTGGATGACGTCCCTTAAAGGAACCGTCATTCTTCAGTTGGACGTCGCCGGATGAAGATGGGTCCGCGGTGGAGGTCTTCTGGATGGAGCCGGTCCTCATCGGATGAAGATAGAAGATGCCGCTTGGAAGATGATGGTTGCCGGTCCGGATCTACTCTTCTTCCCGGATAGGATGAAGACTTTGGAGCCTCTTCTGGACCTCTTCAGCCGCCGGAAGATGGATCGCCAGCCCCCGCTTGGGTTGGATGAAGATTTTGGAGCCAGGAAGGATCGGTGAACCTGGTATGGTGAAGACAAGATAGGTTGATCTTCAGGGGCTTAGTGTTAGGTTTATTTAAGGGGGGTTTGGGTTAGATTAGGGGTATGTGGGTGGTGGGTTGTAATGTTGGGGGGGGGTATTGTATGTTTTTTTTACAGGCAAAAGAGCTGAACTTCTTGGGGCATGCCCCGCAAAGGGCCCTGTTCAGGGCTGGTAAGGTAAAAGAGCTTTGAACTTTAGTAATTTAGAATAGGGTAGGGCATTTTTTATTTTGGGGGGCTTTGTTATTTTATTAGGGGGCTTAGAGTAGGTGTAATTAGTTTAAAATTGTTGTAAGATTTTCCTTATGTTTGTAAATATTTTTTTATTTTTTGTAACTTAGTTCTTTTTTATTTTTTGTACTTTAGTTAGTTTATTTCATTGTAGTTATTTGTAGATATTGTATTTAATTAATGTATTGATAGTGTAGTGTTAGGTTTAATTGTAGGTAATTGTAGATATTTTATTTAATTAATTTAATGATAGTGTAGTGTTAGGTTTAATTGTAACTTAGGTTAGGATTTATTTTACAGGTAATTTTGTTATTATTTTAACTAGGTAACTATTAAATAGTTATTAACTATTTAATAGCTATTGTACCTGGTTAAAATAATTACAAAGTTACCTGTAAAATAAATATTAATCCTAAAATAGCTATAATATAATTATAATTTATAGTGTAGCTATATTAGGATTTATTTTACAGGTAAGTATTTAGCTTTAAATAGGAATAATTTATTTAATAAGAGATAATTAATTTCGTTAGATGTAAATTATATTTAACTTAGGGGGGTGTTAGTGTTAGGGTTAGACTTAGCTTTAGGGGTTAATACATTTATTAGAATAGCGGTGAGCTCCAGTCGGCAGATTAGGGGTTAATAATTGAAGTTAGGTGTCGGCGATGTTAGGGAGGGCAGATTAGGGGTTAATACTATTTATTATAGGGTTAGTGAGGCGGATTAGGGGTTAATAACTTTATTATAGTAGCGCTCAGGTCCGGTCGGCAGATTAGGGGTTAATAAGTGTAGGCAGGTGGAGGCGACGTTGTGGGGGGCAGATTAGGGGTTAATAAATATAATATAGGGGTCGGCGATGTTAAGGCAGCAAATTAGGGGTACATAGGGATAATGTACGTAGCGGCGGTTTACGGAGCGGCAGATTAGGGGTTAATAATAATATGCAGGGGTCAGCGATAGCGGGGGCGGCAGATTAGGGGTTAATAAGTGTAAGGTTAGGGGTGTTTAGACTCGGGGTACATGTTAGAGTGTTAGGTGCAGACGTAGGAAGTGTTTCCACATAGCAAACAATGGGGCTGCGTTAGGAGCTGAACGCTGCTTTTTTGCAAGTGTTAGGTTTTTTTTCAGCTCAAACAGCCCCATTGTTTCCTATGGGGGAATCGTGCACAAGCACGTTTCTGAGGCTGGCCGCGTCCGTAAGCAACTCTGGTATCGAAAGTTGAAGCTGCGTTAAATATGCTCTACGCTCCTTTTTTGGAGCCTAACGCAGCCTTTATGTGGACTCTCAATACCAGAGTTATTTTTATGGTGCGGCCAGAAAAAAGCCGGCGTTAGCTACGCGGGTCCTTACCGACAAAACTCTAAATCTAGCCGCTAGTGAAGTTCACTTAGTCCTCCTTTTCTAAGTGGTGTTTCCTTTCAAAGGTGCCGTTCAGATCCTCATGAGGGCACCTTATGGCGTCTTTCGGTGAGAGCTTGAAGGTCTTCTAGATGGTTGGGGGATCCTATGCGTCAGGGGTTGCCATTCCGGTGCCCCGGCTCGCAAAGGTGGTATACCTGAGGATGTAGCGCATTGTTCTTCTGGTTTGACCAGAAGCATCTTCCACTTCTGCAGTAGTAGACTGGCCTCCTGTGTGGAGGAGACTGTGTATTGTTGTCCCCTTTTGTTTTTTAATGATGACATATAATGCACAACCAATGAAGAATAGTTATACCATACAAACAGAACATACATATCAGTATACCAAATAGGAAAAACAATTTACATTATAGCTTAGATTGCAAGTGGATCACTACTGATAACGAGGGTGCACTATCAATATTCCAGGGTCCCAAAAAGATAAGCATGCTGTACGGTAAAATAGAATATCAGAGAATATTTAACATGAACAACATCCCTTTAGCGCACCCTATACGTTCAACGTATATATGTGTGTGTGTGTTTAAAAAGTGTTTTAAAGGGATATGGTATATGTCAAGGTGTTTGAAAGGGAAGGGCTCAAAGGTGTATATAAATATATATTATTTATATACCTTTGAGCCCTTTCCTGTCAAACAGCTTGACATATACCATATCCCTTTTAAACAAAGCAAACCTTTTTTTTATACAAATACTTCAGATACCATACACAAGATCATACATTTTGCGATATGGTGCAGTAAGGCTATACCGCTGAAAAAATGGCCAATGCGCGTGGAATGTCAGGTCTCCCGTATTACCAGTCGCTGCGGTACAGCTATAACGCAAGCGTTTTAGCCTGTAACGCAACGATCCATTCCGCACTCAAAAAATGACTTTTGAGTGCGGGATTTCCGTACCGCTGTATAACAAGTTGTGCGGTCCTGCTAAAATGCTTGCATTATAGCCTATACCGCCCTGATACATTCCGCAATCTGAGGGCAGTAGTTATGGATTTTGCGAAACAAAAATGTTTCACAGAAATCATAACTAAAATGTTACAAAGTACACTAACACCCATAATTTACCTATTTACCCCTAAAGCGCCACCCTCCTGCATCACAAATACTATTTTAAACTTATTAACCCCTAATCCGCCGCCCACCCACAAAGCCAACACTATATAAAGCTATTATCCCCTATACCGCCGCCCCCCCCCCCCCCCCACATCGCTACTACTATAATAAACCTATTAACCCCTAAACTACCGGCCCCCACATCGCTAATACTAAACCTATTAACCCCTAAAACGGCCGGCCCCCCACATCGCAAATCACTAAATTAAACTATTAATCCCTAAACACCCCCCCAACTTTAAATAAAATTTACAATATAACTATCTTAACCCCTTACCGACCAAGGACGTGCCAGGCACATCCTACAAAAAAATGGTTGTTAGCGACCAAGGACGTGCCTTGCACTTCCTCTAGGGTTTGAAGCGCTGGAAGCGATCATGATCGCTTCCAGACGCTTTCATGTTATTGCAGCGATGCCTCAATATTGAGGCATTGTGCAATACCCTTTTCTCTTGCAAGGTGTATCCAGTCCACGGATTCATCCTTTACTTGTGGGATATTCTCATTCCCTACAGGAAGTGGCAAAGAGAGCACACAGCAGAGCTGTCCATATAGCTCCCCCTCTAGCTCCACCCCCCAGTCATTCTCTTTGCCGGCTCTAAGCACTAGGGTCTCTCTATGGGAGGGTAAAGTGAATGTGGTGTTAGAATTGTAGTTTTTATTATCTTCAATCAAAAGTTTGTTATTTTAAATGGTACCGGTTTGTACTATTTACTTTCTAGCAGAAAAGTGATGAAGATTTCTGCTGAGAGGAAAATTATTTTAGCATGTTGTAACTAAAATCCACTGCTGTTCCCACACAGGACTGAGGAGTACCAGAAAACTTCAGTTGGGGGGAACGGTTTGCAGGGTAATCTGCAATGAGGTATGTTCAGTCATTTATTTCTAGACAAGACTGAGATAATGCTAGAAGAGACTGACAATATCCCCATGAGGGGAGGGTAAGCTATGTTCACAGACTTAGTAAGGAATTGAATGCTTACATAACAGGGCTAATTATGCTGGTTGACACTGATTCAGAGCAATCGATTGTTTATTTAAGAAAAATATCGTTTGTAGACACTTTGAAAGTCCTTTTGGGGTTTTTTGTGGGGTTATTACCCACATGGCTGGTTTTTATTCACTTAAGAGTGATTTACTAGGCCTCACAGCTCCGGCGTAGAGTGGGAGGGGCCTAATTTCGCGCCTCAGATGCGCAGTTAGAATTGCAGAGAAGTTCATGCTGCTTCACATGGAGGGTCCTGCTGCTGTTTGAGGGCCTTATAGAAGCTATATTCCCCCAAATCTGATCCCTAAGGGCAGGTAGGGCCACAGCAAGGCTGTGGCAAGGTGCTGTACTATTTTTAACCGGGTGTTGGCTTTAGGCTGCTCCGGTTTGGGCATTAAGGGGTTAATCGTTTTGAAACTTGTGGTGCAATCTTATTAAGGCTTTAGGTACATACTGTGAAAATTTCAGCAGAATTGCTGCATTTTTCACTGTTTTGTAAAATTG
Organism: Bombina bombina; assembly: GCF_027579735.1. Lineage (NCBI taxonomy): Eukaryota > Metazoa > Chordata > Amphibia > Anura > Bombinatoridae > Bombina > Bombina bombina. The sequence goes on along the minus strand of NC_069507.1, from coordinate 191,151,020 downwards.
TGTGCTCTTTTTATCTCTTAAAGGCACAGTAACGTTTTTTTCAAATTGTGTTTTTTATTTGATTAAAGTAATTTCCAAGCCTGCTTGTGTATATTACTAGTCTATTAAACATGTCTGACACTAAGGAAAATCCTTGTTCAATTTGTTTAGAAGCCATGTTGGAACCCCCTCTCAGAATGTGTCCCACTTGTACTGATATGTCTATACACTTTAAAGATCATATTGTTGCACTTAAAAATGTGGCCCAAGATGATTCTCAGACTGAAGGTAACGAGGGTAGCCCGTCTGCCTCTCCCCAAGTGTCACAACCAGTTACGCCCGCGCAAGTGACGCCTAGTACCTCTAGTGCGTCTAACCCTTTTACATTACAAGACTTAGCGGCAGTCATGGATAATTCTCTTACAGCCTTCTTATCTAAACTGCCCTTGTTACCCGCAAAGCGTGATAGCTCAGTTTTAAGAACAGATTATGAGCATTCTGACGCTTTGGTAGCCGTATCCGATATACCCTCACAACGCTCTGAGGCCTAGATTTGGAGTTTTGTCGGTAACGACCCGCGTAGCTAACGCCGGCTTTTTTCTGGCCGCACCATAAAAATAACTCTGGTATTGAGAGTCCACATAAAGGCTGCGTTAGGCTCCAAAAAAGGAGCGTAGAGCATATTTAACGCAGCTTCAACTCTTGATACCAGAGTTGCTTACGCAAGCGGCCAGCCTCAAAAACGTGCTCGTGCACGATTCCCCCATAGGAAACAATGGAGCTGTTTGAGCTGAAAAAAACCTAACACCTGCAAAAAAGCCGCGTTCAGCTCCTAACGCAGCCCCATTGTTTGCTATGCGGAAACACTTCCTACGTCTGCACCTAACACTCTAACATGTACCCAGAGTCTAAACACCCCTAACCTTACACTTATTAACCCCTATTCTGCCGCCCCCGCTATCGCTGACCCCTGCATATTATTATTAACCCCTAATCTGCCGCTCCGTAAACCGCCGCTACTTACATTATCCCTATGTACCCCTAATCTGCTGCCCTAACATCGCCGACCCCTATATTATATTTATTAACCCCTAATCTGCCCCCCACAACGTCGCCTCCACCTGCCTACACTTATTAACCCCTAATCTGCCGACCGGACCGCACCGCTATTATTATAAAGTTATTAACCCCTAATCCGCCTCACTAACCCTATAATAAATAGTATTAACCCCTAATCTGCCCTCCCTAACATCGCCGACACCTAACTTCAAACATTAACCCCTAATCTGCCGACTGGAGCTCACCGCTATTCTAATAAATGTATTAACCTCTAAAGCTAAGTCTAACCCTAACACTAACACCCCCCTAAGTTAAATATAATTTAAATCTAACGAAATTAATTAACTCTTATTAAATAAATTATTCCTATTTAAAGCTAAATACTTACCTGTAAAATAAATCCTAATATAGCTACAATATAAATTATAATTATATTATAGCTATTTTAGGATTAATATTTATTTTACAGGTAACTTTGTATTTATTTTAACCAGGTACAATAGCTATTAAATAGTTAAGAACTATTTAATAGCTAAAATAGTTAAAATAATTACAAAATTACCTGTAAAATAAATCCTAACCTAGGTTACAATTAAACCTAACACTACACTATCAATAAATTAATTAAATAAACTACCTACAATTACCTACAATTAACCTAACACTACACTATCAATAAATTAATTAAATACAATTCCTACAAATAAATACAATTAAATAAACTTGCTAAAGTACAAAAAATAAAAAAGAACTAAGTTACAAAAAATAAAAAAATATTTACAAACATAAGAAAAATATTACAACAATTTTAAACTAATTACACCTACTCTAAGCCCCCTAATAAAATAACAAAGCCCCCCAAAATAAAAAAAATCCCCTACCCTATTCTAAATTACTAAAGTTCAAAGCTCTTTTACCTTACCAGCCCTGAACAGGGCCCTTTGCGGGGCATGCCCCAAGAAGTTCAGCTCTTTTGCCTGTAAAAAAAAACATACAATACCCAAGCCCCCCAACATTACAACCCACCACCCACATACCCCTAATCTAACCCAAACCCCCCTTAAATAAACCTAACACTAAGCCCCTGAAGAACTTCCTACCTTGTCTTCACCTCACCGGGTTCACCGATCTGTCCAGAAGAGCTCCTCCGATGTCCTGATCCAAGCCCAAGCGGGGGGCTGAAGAGGTCCATGATCCGGCTGAAGTCTTCATCCAAGCGGGGCAGAAGAGGTCTTCCATCCGATTGAAGTCTTCATCCAAGCGGGATCTTTTATGGTCATCCATCCGGAGCGGAGCGGCAGGATCCTGAAGACCTCCGACGCGGAACATCCATCCTGGCCGACGACTGAACGAAGAATGACGGTTCCTTTAAATGACGTCATCCAAGATGGCGTCCCTCGAATTCCGATTGGCTGATAGGATTCTATCAGCCAATCGGAATTAAGGTAGGAATATTCTGATTGGCTGATGGAATCAGCCAATCAGAATCAAGTTCAATCCGATTGGCTGATCCAATCAGCCAATCAGATTGAGCTCGCATTCTATTGGCTGTTCCGATCAGCCAATCAGAATATTCCTACCTTAATTCCGATTGGCTGATAGAATCCTATCAGCCAATCGGAATTCGAGGGACGCCATCTTGGATGACGTCATTTAAAGGAACCGTCATTCGTCGTTCAGTCGTCGGCTAGGATGGATGTTCCGCGTCGGAGGTCTTCAGGATCCCTCCGCTCCGGATGGATGACCATAGAAGATCCCGCTTGGATGAAGACTTCAATCGGATGGAAGACCTCTTCTGCCCCGCTTGGATGAAGACTTCAGCCGGATCATGGACCTCTTCAGCCCCCCGCTTGGGCTTGGATCAGGACATCGGAGGAGCTCTTCTGGATCGATCGGTGAACCTGGTATGGTGAAGATAAGGTAGGAAGATCTTCAGGGGCTTAGTGTTAGGTTTATTTAAGGGGGGTTTGGGTTAGATTAGGGGTATGTGGGTGGTGGGTTGTAATGTTGGGGGGGGGGTATTGTATGTTTTTTTTTACAGGCAAAAGAGCTGAACTTCTTGGGGCATGCCCCGCAAAGGGCCCTGTTCAGGGCTGGTAAGGTAAAAGAGCTTTGAACTTTAGTAATTTAGAATAGGGTAGGGCATTTTTTTATTTTGGGGGGCTTTGTTATTTTATTAGGGGGCTTAGAGTAGGTGTAATTAGTTTAAAATTGTTGTAATATTTTTCTTATGTTTGTAAATATTTTTTTATTTTTTGTAACTTAGTTCTTTTTTATTTTTTGTACTTTAGCTAGTTTATTTAATTGTATTTATTTGTAGGAATTGTATTTTTGTAGGTAATTGTAGGTAGTTTATTTAATTAATTTATTGATAGTGTAGTGTTAGGTTTAATTGTAACTTAGGTTAGGATTTATTTTACAGGTAATTTTGTAATTATTTTAACTATTTTAGCTATTAAATAGTTCTTAACTATTTAATAGCTATTGTACCTGGTTAAAATAAATACAAAGTTACCTGTAAAATAAATATTAATCCTAAAATAGCTATAATATAAATATAATTTATATTGTAGCTATATTAGGATTTATTTTACAGGTAAGTATTTAGCTTTAAATAGGAATAATTTATTTAATAAGAGTTAATTAATTTCGTTAGATTTAAATTATATTTAACTTAGGGGGGTGTTAGTGTTAGGGTTAGACTTAGCTTTAGGGGTTAATACATTTATTAGAATAGCGGTGAGCTCCAGTCGGCAGATTAGGGGTTAATGTTTGAAGTTAGGTGTCGGCTATGTTAGGGAGGGCAGATTAGGGGTTAATACTATTTATTATAGGGTTAGTGAGGCGGATTAGGGGTTAATAACTTTATAATAATAGCGGTGCGGTCCGCTCGGCAGATTAGGGGTTAATAAGTGTAGGCAGGTGGAGGCGACGTTGAGGGGGGCATATTAGGGGTTAATAAATATAATATAGGGGTCGGCGGTGTTAGGGGCAGCAGATTAGGGGTACATAAGTATAATGTAGGTGGCGGCGCTTTGCGGTCGGCAGATTAGGGGTTAATTATTGTAGGTAGCTGGCTGCGACGTTGTGGGGGGCAGGTTAGGGGTTAATAAATATAATATAGGGGTCGGCGGTGTTAGGGGCAGCAGATTAGGGGTACATAAGTATAACGTAGGTGGCGATCGGCAGATTAGGGGTTAAAAAAATTTAATCGCGTGTCGGCGATGTGGGGGGACCTCGGTTTAGGGGTACATAGGTAGTTTATGGGTGTTAGTGTACTTTAGAGTACAGTAGTTAAGAGCTTTATAAACCGGCGTTAGCCCAGAAAGCTCTTAACTACTGACTTTTTTCCTGCGGCTGGAGTTTTGTCGTTAGATTTCTAACGCTCACTTCAGACACGACTCTAAATACCGGAGTTAGAAAAATCCCATTGAAAAGATAGGATACGCAATTTACGTAAGGGGATCTGCGGTATGGAAAAGTTGCGGCTGAAAAGTGAGCGTTAGACCCTATTTTGAGTGACTCCAAATACCGGAGGTAGCCTAAAACCAGCATAAGGAGCCTCTAACGCTGGTTTTCACGGCTAACGCCAAACTCCAAATCTAGGCCTGAAGTGGGAGCGAGGGATTTGATGTCTGAGGGAGAAGTCTCTGATCCAGGAAGGGTTCCTCCTCAGACAGATTCAGATACATTGGCTTTTAAATTTAAACTAGAACACCTCCGCGTTTTGCTTAGGGAGGTATTAGCTACTCTGTATGACTGCGACCCTTTAGTGATCCCAGAGAAATTGTGTAAAATGGACAAGTACCTAGAGGTCCCTGTTTACACGGATACGTTTCCGGTCCCTAAGAGGATTGCGGATATCGTTACTAGGGAGTGGGATAGACCAGGTGTTCCCTTTGCTCCCCCTTCTGTTTTTAAGAAAATGTTCCCCATACCTGACTCTGTGCGGGACTCGTGGCAGACGGTCCCTACGGTGGAGGGGGCTGTTTCTACACTTGCTAAACGCACAACCATACCAATTGAAGACAGTTGTGCTTTTAAAGACCCTATGGATAAGAAGTTAGAGGGTTTACTTAAGAAAATTTTTGTTCAACAAGGTTTTCTTCTCCAACTTATTGCCTGCATTATTCCTGTAACTACTGCAGCTGCTTTCTGGTTTAAGGCACTGGAAGACTCGCTCCAGACGGAGACCTCATATGAGGAAATTATGGATAGAATTAAGGCTCTAAAGCTAGCTAATTCTTTTATCACTGACGCCGCTTTCCAAATAGCTAAGTTAGCGGCAAAAAATTCAGGTTTCGCCATTTTGGTGCGCAGGGCGCTATGGCTAAAGTCCTGGTCGGCCGATGTGTTGTCTAAATCCAAGCTTTTGAACATTCCTTTCAAAGGAAAGACCCTCTTCGGGCCTGAATTGAAAGAGATTATTTCAGATATCACCGGGGGAAAAGGCCATGCTCTCCCTCAGGACAAGCCCTTTAAGACAAAGAACAAAGCTAATTTTCGTTCCTTTCGCAATTTCAGGAACGGCCCCGCTTCATCCTCTCCGGCTGCAAAGCAAGAGGGTAACGCTTCACAGCCCAAGGCAACCTGGAAACCTTACCAGGGCTGGAATAAGGGGAAACAGGCCAAAAAGCCTGCAGCTGCCACCAAGACAGCATGAAGAGGTAGCCCCCGATCCGGGACCGGATCTAGTAGGGGGCAGACTCTCTCTCTTCGCTCAGGCCTGGGCAAGAGATGTCCACGACCCTTGGGCATTAGAGATTGTAGCCCAGGGATACCTTTTAGAATTCAAGAACTCTCCTCCAAGGGGAAGGTTCCACATTTCTCGTCTGTTTACAGATCAGACAAAGAAAGAGCCGTTTTTACGCTGTGTAGAAGATCTACATACAATGGGAGTGATCCACCCAGTTCCAATTGCAGAACAAGGACTGGGGTTTTACTCAAACCTGTTTGTGGTTCCCAAAAAAGAAGGAACTTTCAGACCAATCCTGGATCTCAAAATTCTAAACAAATTCCTCAGAGTCCCATCATTCAAGATGGAGACCATTCGGACAATCTTACCAATGATCCAGGAAGGTCAATATATGACTACCGTGAATCTAAAGGATGCGTATCTGCATATTCCTATCCACAAAGATCATCACCAGTTTCTCAGGTTCGCCTTTCTGGACAAGCATTATCAGTTTGTGGCTCTTCCTTTCGGGTTGGCCACTGCTCCCAGAATTTTCACAAAGGTTCTAGGGTCCCTCCTGGCGGTTCTAAGACCGCGGGGCATAGCAGTGGCGCCTTACCTAGACGACATCTTAATTCAGTCGTCGACTTTCCAAAGAACCAAGTCTCACACGGAGATCGTATTGGCCTTTCTGAGGTCTCACGGGTGGAAGGTGAACGTCAAAAAGAGTTCTCTCTCCCCCCTCACAAGAGTTCCATTCCTAGGAACATAGTCTCGGTAGAAATGAAAATATTTCTGACGGCGGTCAGAAAGTTAAAACTGTTAACTACTTGCCGAGCTCTTCATTCCATTCCTCGGCCATCTGTAGCTCAGTGCATGGAGACAATCGGACTAATGGTAGCGGCAATGGACATAGTCCCTTTTGCTCGGATACGCCTCAGACCACTGCAACTATGCATGCTCAAACAGTGGAATGGGGATTATGCAGATTTGTCTCCTCAAATTCAGTTGGACCAGGAGACCAGAGATTCTCTTCTCTGGTGGTTGTCTCAGGATCACCTGTCTCAGGGAATATGTTTCCGCAGGCCAGAGTGGATCATTGTAACGACCGACGCCAGTCTGTTAGGCTGGGGTGCGGTCTGGGACTCTCTGAAAGCTCAGGGCTTATGGTCTCGGGAAGAAACTCTTCTCCCGATAAACATTCTGGAACTGAGGGCGATATTCAACGCTCTTCAGGCATGGCCTCAACTAGCTGCGGCCAAATTCATCAGATTTCAGTCGGACAACATCACGACTGTAGCTTACGTCAGTCATTAGGGGGGAACAAAGAGTTCCCTAGCAATGACGGAAGTAACCAAAATAATCAGGTGGGCGGAGGATCACTCCTGCCATCTCTCAGCAATTCACATCCCAGGAGTAGACAACTGGGAGGCAGATTTTCTAAGTCGTCAGACTTTTCACCCGGGGGGATTGGGAACTCCACCCAGAGGTATTTGCCCAGCAGACTCAGCTTTGGGGCACTCCAGAGTTGGATCTGATGGCGATCCCGTCAGAACACCAAACTTCCTCCCTACGGGTCCAGGTCCCGAGATTCCAAGGCGGTATTGATAGATGCTCTAGCAGTGCCTTGGTCCTTCAATCTGGCTTCTGTTTTTCCACCGTTTCCTTTCCTCCCGCGTCTGGTTGCCAGAATCAAGCAGGAGAAGGCTTCGGTGATTCTGATAGCGCCTGCGTGGCCATGCAGGACTTGGTATGCAGACCTAGTGGACATGTCATCTGTCCCACCATGGACATTGCCAATGAGGCAGGATCTTCTGATACAGGGTCCGTTCAAGCATCCAAATTTAGTTTCTCTACGTCTGACTGCTTGGAGATTGAATGCTTAATTCTATCAAAGCGTGGGTTCTCTGAGTCAGTTATAGATACTCTGATTCAGGCTAGAAAGCCTGTCACCAGGAAAATCTACCATAAGATATGGCGGAAATATCTTTGTTGGTGTGAATCCAAGGGTTACTCATGGAGTAAGATTAGGATTCCCAGGATATTGTCCTTTCTCCAAGAAGGATTGGAGAAAGGATTGTCAGCTAGTTCCTTAAAAGGACAAATATCTGCTTTGTCTATCCTGTTACACAAGCGTCTGGCAGAGGTACCAGATGTTCAAGCGTTTGCTCAGGCTTTAGTCAGAATCAAGCCTGTCTATAAACCCGTGGCTCCGCCATGGAGTTTGAATCTAGTTCTTTCAGTTCTTCAAAGGGTTCCGTTTGAACCTTTACATTCCATAGTTGTTATCTTGGAAAGTTTTGTTTTTGATAGCTATCTCTTCTGCTCGAAGAGTTTCAGAATTATCTGCCTTACAGTGTGATTCACCTTACCTGGTGTTCCACGCAGATAAGGTAGTTTTGCGTACCAAGCCTGGTTTTCTTCCTAAAGTTGTTTCTAACAAGAATATTAACCAGGAAATAGTTGTTCCTTCTCTGTGTCCTAATCCATCTTCGAAGAAGGAACGTCTATTACACAATCTTGATGTAGTTCGTGCTTTAAAGTTCTATTTACAAGCAACTAAGGATTTCAGACAAACATCTTCCTTGTTTGTTATCTATTCTGGTAAGAGGAGAGGTCAGAAAGCGACTGCTACCTCTCTTTCCTTTTGGCTGAAAAGCATCATTCGTTTGGCCTATGAGACTGCTGGCCAGCAGCCTCCTGAAAGAATTACTGCTCATTCTACCAGAGCAGTGGCTTCCACATGGGCTTTCAAAAATGAGGCTTCTGTTGAACAGATTTGTAAGGCAGCGACTTGGTCTTCACTGCATACTTTTGCCAAATTTTACAAATTCTATACTTTTGCTTCTTCGGAGGCTATTTTTGAGAGAAAGGTTTTGCAAGCAGTGGTGCCTTCCGTTTAAGGTACCTGTCTTGTTCCCTCCCTTCATCCGTGTCCTAAAGCTTTGGTATTGGTATCCCACAAGTAAAGGATGAATCCGTGGACTGGATACACCTTGCAAGAGAAAACAGAATTTATGCTTACCTGATAAATTACTTTCTCTTGCGGTGTATCCAGTCCACGGCCCGTCCTGGCATTTAAGTCAGGTAAATTTTTTTTTGTTTAAGCTACAGTCACCACTGCACCCTATGGTTTCTCCTTTTTCTTCCTAACCTTTGGTCGAATGACTGGGGGGTGGAGCTAGAGGGGGAGCTATATGGACAGCTTTGCTGTGTGCTCTCTTTGCTACTTCCTGTAGGGAATGAGAATATCCCACAAGTAAAGGATGAATCCGTGGACTGGATACACATCAAGAGAAAGTAATTTATCAGGTAAGCATAAATTCTGTTTTTCTTTTAAGTGAAGAAAATACCTGTAGGAATGTAAGGTACCCCTAACGCACCTTTGGCTTTAGCGCATATGGTTTAGCACAGTTTCGGTTTAGTTAGCCCGTGAGCAATAAATAGAAAAGGCTTTCTTTAGAGCACATCATAGACGTTTATGGGGAGAGCGAGTTAATGTGGTCGCGATATGCAAAGTCCTGAAGTTAGCGCACCTGAGTCTTTTGCTCTCATGCTAACTTTTTACTTTCAACTTGTAATACCAGAGCTAACCTGGGAGCGCTAAATTTTTACTCGGTGCTCATTAGGGATAAAAATGTATCGCTCCACTTGTAATCTATCCCATGGCAAGCAATAGAATCTTGAAAACATAGATTTTGTCAGCAGATAAGAACAATAGACCCAACAAATCTACTCCAAATTTCCTAAAAGTGTAAGATTTTTTAGTTTACTTTATAGGATAGCCTTATGCTTGTCTTGGTATTCTTGAAGTCCTCCACAGTGTTTGTCTTTACCTCCTCTAATGAAGGTTTATTCAATGAATCAACCACCCTTTCTGTAAAGAAGCCCTTCTGCAAATCATTTCTTAATCTGCTGCCCTTCAACTTGTTCTTGAATTGCTTGTTTTGTAAAAAATACAGCCTCCTTTTTATTAGGCCCTTTAATATACTTTAAAGTTTATTTTATATCACCACTTACAGCTTGAACCTACTACATTTATATGCACGTAACATATCTAAAGTGTGTTTAGTAATTGCATACTTCTGGAATTAAAATCATCTTTGTAAATGTTATTGTTTACAGAGGTTGAGCCTTTTAAAACTACATACCTTTCTGAGAAAATTCTACTACGTCTTCTCAAGCACCCAAATGTAATCCAAGAAATGAAGTTTGATGAGAAAAATAAGAAGTCATCAGAACATTATCTTTACCAACGTAATCGACCTGTGGATTATTTTATATTAATCCTTCAAGTAAGAGAAAATGGGTTACTAAACTTTGATCTATGCTTAAAAAACTATAAATTAATAGTATATTTGACTTACTATCTTTCCTATGTTTTCCCCCTATAGGGTAAGGTAGAAGTGGAAGTTGGTAAAGAGGGATTAAGATTTGAAAATGGTGCTTTTACTTATTACGGAGTTCCTGCTATCTTGTCTACAACTTGTTCAGGTATTGCTCATGCCCATTATTTTTATTTATTAACTTGTGTTTTTTTTTTTTTTTCCCCCTCTGTGGGATATTAAATTGATGAGTTAAAGTCCAGCCTTTTAGAAGGTCAGGAGAACTCAATTGTGACAAAATCAACTTTGTAGTTGCATGTATAGTTGTTTGAGATGATTTAAATATACTTATGAGTACTGGTATATTATCTTTACTGTCATACTTTAAACTATTAGGTACCAAATCATGGAATACAAACATTGAATGAGGTTGAGATTGCAGTTGGAAGGTAGAACTAAGTAACTGGTGCCTTTTCCTTTCACATTATCACTTTTATCATTATTATTATTATCATCAGTTATTTGTAGAGCACCAACAGATTCCGCAGTGCTATAAACATGTGTATAATATGCAAAGGTAGCATGAGGGCCAAGAGTTGCACTGTTGTAAATCATCTTACATGTAGGTGAGCTACAAAACAGCTGGGCTCATAACCTTACAATCTATAGAGGTTCAAGGGGATGACAAAAGAAGGAGAGGAGCTGCGTTAAGAAAAGGTTAACATTGTAGGCATCCCTGAATAGTAGAGCCTTCAAGGAGCTCTATAGGGGGTCTTGTGGAGGGAAGCAGAGAGTGCCACAAGATAGGGGCCATTCTGGAGAAGTCATGCTGACGTCAATGTGAGCAGGTAACAAGAGAGGAAGAGAGAAGGATATCATGAACAGAGCGAAGGGGACGGGAGGGAGAGTATTTGTAGACAAGGTCTGAGATGTAGGGGGGGAGCAGTGTTATTGATCGTGTTACTCATCAGAAGAACTTGGCGGCTGCACGAGGTTCAGCATGTTCAGGAAACAGCTGAATTTTTAAATGTACAAGTAAGACAGCAGAGCCTTTGAGGTACCTTTTGGGACTTTTAGCATATACCGGTATGTGCATAACTATATACACGTAGCACACCGACAGTAAGTTAACCGTACTCAATAAGGTCTATGAATGTACTTACTAAGGTCTTTATATGAACAACAATTGAATCAGACCAAAGGACCTGCCTGTACAAAGAGAAACTGAAGTAGGACAAAGCGTACAGAATTGGGGGGGGGGGGGGAGTTTTATGTATTATGTTCATGTAGGAACTGCAGCTTTCTTAACCTCTTAACAACACACGTCGTACAGGGTACGTCATACACAAACTGGTCATTAAAGACCAATGACATACCCTGTACGTTGTTAGGGGTTTAAAGCTGCTGAAAGCGATCATGATCGATTCCAACCGCTTTCAAGGTATTGCCGTGATACCTCGATATTGAGGCATCACTGCAATACCTTTTTTGTCACACCTTTTTTGGCACGGCCAGCGATGGTGCTGATCGTTGGTGGGTGGAAGCAGCTGCAGGGAGGTGGGGGGGCGGCCCATCACTGGACAAGTTCTGGTGACGACACCGGCCATTGTTCCGGGAAGATGGGCGGAAGCTCGCAAGGGGGGGCGGGAGCGCGCACGTGCAGGCGGCCGTCCAATCCGTGGGAGAGAGAGGAGAAATGTTGTTGGGAATGAAATCTGGGAGGGGGTAGGATATTGAGGGGGGAGCAGCTACACTACGGAAAAATGGGGGGGGGGGGATAAATTTAAAAAAAAAGCACATTTGTTAAGAAATTGGGTACTGGCAGGCAGCTGCCAGTACCTAAAATGACCACAAATAGGAAGAGGGGGGAGGTTTAGAGAGCTGTTTGGGGGAGATCGTGGAGGCTGGGGGGGACCTACACTGCAGAAACTATTTATTTATTTTAGAAAAATGCTTAAAAAAAAAAGTCTTTTATTTTAGTACTGGCAGACTTTCTGCCAGTACTTAAGATGGCGGTGACAAGTGTGGGATGGGGGAGGGAATAGAGCTGTTTGTGAGGGGTCAGGGAGAGCTCAGGGGGTGGGATGTGTCAGGTGGGAGACTGATCTCTACGCTGTCCCCTCAAAATAACTCAACACACATCGATTAATGTCTAAACCGTTGGCAACAAGAGTGAGTACACCCCTAAGTGTAAATGTCCAAATTGGGCTCAAAGTGTCAATATTTTGTGTGGCCACCATTATTTTCCAGCACTGCCTTGACCCTCTTGGGCATGCAGTTCACCAGAGCTTCATAGGTTGCCACTGGAGTACCCTTCCACTACTCCATGACAACATCACAGAGCTGGTGGATATTAGAGACCTTGCGCTCCCCCACCTTCCGTTTGAGGATGCCCCACAGATGCTCAATAGGGTTTAGATCTGGAGACATGCTTGGCCAGTCCATCACCTTTACGCTCAGCTTCTTTAGTAAAAGTGGTCATCTTGGAAGTGTGTTTGGGTTGTTATCATGTTGGAATACTACCCTGCGGCCCAGTCTCCAAAGGGAGGGGATCGTGCTCTGCTTCAGTATATCACAGTACATGTTAGCATTCATGGTTCCCTCAATGACCTATAGCTCTCCAGTGCCGGCAGCACTCATGCAGGCCCAGACCATGACACTCCCACCACCATGCTTGACTGTAGGGAAGACACACTTGTCTTTGTACTCCTCACCTGGATGCCGCCACACACGCTTGACACCATCTGAACCAAATACGTTTATCTTGGTCTCATCGGACCACAGGACATGAATCCAGTAATCCATGTCCTTAGCCTGCTTGTCCTCAGCAAATTGTTTGCGGGCTTTTTTGTGCATCATCTTTAGAAGAGGCTTCCTTCTGGGACAACATGCAGACCAATTTGAAGCAGTGTGCGGCGTATGATCTGAGCACTGACAGGCTGATCCCCCACCCCTTCAACCTCTGCAGCAATGCTGGCAGCACTCATATGTCTATTTCCCAAAGACAACCTCTGGATATGAAGCTGAGCACGTGCACTCAACTTTTTTGGTCGACCATGGCGAGGCCTGTTCTGAGTGCAATCTGTCCTGTGAAACCACTGTATGGTCTTGCCCGCCGTGCTGCAGCTCAATTTCAGGGTCTTGGCAATCTTCTTATAGCTTAGGCCATCTTTTTGTAGAGCAACAATTCTTTTTTCTTCTACAAGACATGACGAGTCCACGGATTTCATCCTTACTTGTGAGATGTATCCTCCTGCTAACAGGAAGTGGCAAAGAGCACCACAGCAGAGCTGTATATATAGCTCCTCCCTTCCCTCCACCCCCAGTCATTCCCTTTGCCTGTGTTAGTAATAGGAAGAGGTAAAGTGAGGTGTTAGTTTTAGATTCTTCAATCAAGAATTTTTTTATTTTAAAATGGTACCAGTGAGTACTATTTTCCTCAGGGAGAAATTGTCAGTCTGGATTCCCAGGAGGAATGAAGAGATCTTTTTTTCTGCCCTGAGGTTAATGATCTTAGCAGACGTTACTAAGATCCATTCTGGTTCCCACAGAGCTTCTGAAGGTAGTGCAAGAAAAATCTTCAGTGTGGAGAACGGTGTCATGCTACAAGCAGCATTGAGGTATGTTCAGTCTTTTATTTCTGAGGAGACTTGTTATATCAGAACTGGCTGACATTATTCCCTGTAAGGGAAGGGGTAAGCAGTAGACATATATGGATTATGGTGTTACTGACATTACTGATTTATACATATTGATTGCTACGGTTATGTAAATCAATAGGGGCTTGACACTGGGAGAGGCAGCTGTGACACATTCTATATTTAATAATGGCATAAATGAGATGTGTGTGTGAAAACATTAGGGGACCACATGGCTTATTAAAACCGCTTCCCATGCGGTTATAGAGACTGTTAATGCGACGCCCACGGAAGCGCAGTTTTCTCCTCACTAGAAGGCAGCAGGCACTAGCTCCGGTGGGGCCTAAAGGTGAAATTCAGTCACCGGATCGTTGTTGAATCAATTTTAAGTGCCCTGGGGGCAGGTAGGCGCCACAGCTCTGCTGTGCAGGGGCTGTTATCGTTGTTTAAAGTTTAACATAATAAAAAGACTCTTTACAGGGTGATTTAGCCTTTTCTCAATTGCTGCAATAATTTTTTGCAAATTTGATCTGTTTATTATAATTTTTTAGTGCAAAAAAATCGTTTTTGGTGCAGTACAGGAAAATTGTTGCGCTTTTATTATTTAAAGGCGCAGTACATTTTTTTCTGAAAATTCTTTTAATCAATAAATAAGGTTAAAAATGACTATTGTGGCTATTGCTAGTCTGTTTAACATGTCTGAACTTGATTAAACTCCTTGTTCTATGTGTTTAGAGGCCATTGTGGAACCCCCTCTTACTTTGTGTACCTCTTGTACTGAAAGGGCCTTACAATGTAAAAAGCATATTTTATGTAAAGAAAGTGTGCCTAAGGATGATTCTCAGTTTGCGTTTGCGTAGTCTCCTCTGGATGTGTGAGCTTGTTGGGTCTTTCCTGTTAGATTAGTCTGCTAGGGTATAGATTTTCCTTTCAACTTGCTCCATTGATTAGAAGAGAATTTACTCTTCCTTCTGGTTCTGAGAGTATACTCTCCTTCTCGGGGGACCTCGATTGAGGTTTTTGTGTTCCCATTTTCAGGGACCTCTGCGTAGGTCCGGCGACTTAGGTTGCCTGCAACGTGCCCTCTGTATGGGGGTTATTGTTGCGGTCTGTTTCTGGCTTGACTGCTTCTTTTTCCTCGCAAGTACCCTCTGTGTCGTCCTGTTGTGGACTCTGTGTTCTCAAACTTGTTTTTTTTTCACCTGGGTGTATTACACACTTTTTCATGGTCGAATACCTTGGTATTCTATGGCCAGACACTGGGAGGACTTTGCCTCTTTAGTTGCATTCCGTGCTTGCAGGATATTGGGGAGATGTCTTTTCTGTCTCTGTGCCTGGTCTTATCCCGGGTTTCACTTGGTATTGGCGTGGCCTCCTTTCCCTGTTTGGACCCCTTTGGGTCTCTGTGAGCTGGGCTCACTAGTGGAGGTGTTCCTTTTTGTATTAGGGGACCTTTCGATTTCCTTGGTTCTCCTTTGCCTTGTTCCCTTGGGGGTTTCGGCTGGTGTCTCCTTCTTTTGTGGAGATGAGCGGTGGGGGACCGTTTGTTGGGCGACGGTGTCTTCTGGAGGACTGTTGGCTCTGTCGAGTCCGTTTGCGGTCTCTAGTTTGGCTTCTGGACTGACTGCGAGTCAGTGTCACTGGGGCTTTTCCTCTTAAAATTTTCGCAGCTTCCAACAAAGCAGGTTTTTTTATTGGGTAGAGGTTCAGGCCTGGTGCCCTCAGTTTGGGCCACCTATTGTACCTTCTTGTCTTGGCATTTAGTGTCCTCTATAGCTTGGGTATTGTTTTCCTAAAAGTAATGAATGCAGCTGTGGACTCTTTCCATTTAAGAAGAAAAACATAAATTATGCTTACCTGATAATTTCCTTTTCTTCTGATGGAAAGAGTCCACAGCTCCCCACCCGTACTTTTATCTGGGGCATCCTTATATTCTTCTGGCACCTCTTACCCTGATATTTCTTCTACTGTTCCTTGTTCCTCGGCAGAATGATTGGGGGATGAGGGGAGTGGGAGGAGTATTTGAGCCTTTGGCTGGGGTGTCTTTGCCTCCTTCTGGTGGCCAGGTTCTTATTTCCCAAAAGTAATGAATGCAGCTGTGGGCATTTTCCATGATAAAAAAAGGAAATTATCAGGTAAGCATAATTTATGTTTTGTGCTATGTATTTGTCTTCCCTTTTGTTGCTTATGGATGCCCCCCAAATGTATTTTTTTCTACCTTGATACCACATATGACCCAAAACATATATTGAGCATACTCCGCTCCCAAAGCTGGAAATTTGGCCAAATAGACTTGAGTCTGTTTTCACATGCAAGGTATCTCTGGGACTTTTTAACTTACATATTCAAATATATGCAAATTACTTAAGTCTCTTGAAGTAGAATAAAGAGTGAGCAGATATAAAATTTATAATAGCCACACTTTTTACAGTGATTGAGCCTACCATATAAACTTCTAAATGGGATTGCACCTTTGTGAAGGTGAGTTCAATATTGTAGGCACATGCTCTGTGTTTAGACTTTTGACAGCACGATTCCGATGCAGATACAATGTTGTAATGCAGCAGGTTCCAGCTTTACATTTTCAGTATGTACTGTTAAAATACAGTATAAGAATATATATATATAAGTCCTTCTAATAGAAACCTGTAGTCTTCTTCTTGGTATCAGATCATGCCAAACTGGAAATGGTGCTTTTACTATCAAATGTAAATATTGTTAAAAACAATACTTTTAAAATATTAAATATTTAAAGTGACAATGTAATCATGTAGCAATCATGCCCATTATGGGGCATATTTATGAAGGTGCGAGCGGACATGATCCGATATTGCGGATCTTGTCCGCTGCACATTGATAAATGCCGACAGCATATGCTCTTTTCTGCGGCCAATCGGCCGATAGCAGGGGGTGTCGATCCGTTGATTTCTGTCGATTTCTGTCCGCGGCCTCAGAGCAGGCGGATAGGTTATGGAGCAGCAGAGCTTGACAAATATGCCCCTATGTCTTTATACACGTGGCATTCCGATGGTTTAGCAGTGATGAGGATGGAATCGCATTGCCGTAGGTTAATATAATACACGCAAATGATGATTTCCTTTACACAGAGAACAAATGGGGTAATTCCCAGTTTCTATCTTAGTAACAAGTACTTAAAACGGTAACTTTATTGTTAAAACACATTCATGGCTGCAGGCTTTTAAAGCACTAATCTTTTTTGCATTGTGATCACTCGAAAAACACGCTGGCCAATTCTTCCAGAAAGCAAAAAAGATAGATTGTGACTGACCCCTTAATAGGTTATTTGGGATACTTTTGTTTTGGTAAGCTGATACCTTATGGCAAAACATTGGAATGCAGTCACAGTTCTTAAAGGGACAGTAAAGTCAAAATTAACCTTTCATGTTTCAAACAGAGCGTGCAATTTTAAACAACTTTACAATTTACTTATTTTATCAAATTTGCTTTGTTCTCTTGGTATCTATTGTTAAAGAGTAAGTCTAGGCAGGCTTATAGGAGCTCAGGAGTGTGCACGTTTCTTTGGCAGCAGTGTTTTACAATGCTGCTATAGATTTCTAAAGAAACGTGCTTACTCCTGAGCTCCTATGAGTCTGACTATATTTACTCTTCAACAAATGATACCAAGAGAACAAAGCAACTTTGTCAATAGAAGTAAATTGGAAAGTTGTTTAAAATTGCATGCTCTATCTGAATCATGAAAGTTTAATTTTGACTTTACGCTCCCTTTAACCCCTTAACGACTAGCGCCGCACCCTGTACGACGCTGGTCGTTATGCTCTTAAGGACTGCTGTCCTGGGCCTCTCTCTGCCGCGATATCAGTAAGAATAGCAAAATAGCGCTATTTCTGCTATCTCTGTGGCCCCCTCTGCATGGGAGCAGTGGTGCCGATCGTTGGTGGGTAGGAGGGTAAGGGAGGAGGCGGGTGGACGGCCCATCGCTGGAGGGGGCGGGAGGTGTGTGGGAGGGGCGGGACCGTTACGCTATGGAAAGAAAAAATGTAAGAGCGGCACTGAGTGGGAAGGAGGGGGGGGGGAGGAGGGGAAGCAGGGAGAGTGGCCTCCTGATGTAAAAAGTGAGGTAGAGAGTGGGAAATCGATCTGGGAGTGGGTAGGGTAATGAGGGGGGGCAGCTACACTACTGAAAAAATGGTTGTTTTTTTTTATAAAAAAAAAAAAAGACTAATAACTGCAGCATACTGGGTACTGGCAGCTGCCAGTACCTAAGATGGCGGCCAATAGGTAGAGGGGGAGGCTTAGAGAGCTGTTGGGAGGCTTATCTCTACGCTAAAGCTAAAATTAATGCTACAAGCTACCTAATTAACCCCTTCACTGCTGGGCATAATAAAAATGTGGTGCACAGCTGCATTTAGCTGCCTTCTAATTACCAAAATGCAATGCCAAAGCCATATATGTCTGTTATTTCTGAACAAAGGGGATCCTAGAAAAGTATTTACAACCATTTGTGCCATGATTGCACAAGCTTTTTGTAAATAATTTTAGTGAGAAACCTAAAATTGTGAAAAAGTTAACGATTTTTCTTTTTAAAGATACGATGAGTCCACGGATTTCATCCATACTTGTGGGATATCGCCTCCTGGTCAGCAGGAGGAGGCAAATAGCACCACAGCAGAGCTGTATATATAGCTCCTCCCTTCCCTCCCACTCCAGTCATTCTCTTTGCCTGTGTTAGTGATAGGAAGAGGTAAAGTGAGGTGTTAGTTTAGTTTCTTCAATCAAGAGTTTATTATTTTTAAAACGGTGCCAGTGAGTGCTATTTTATTCAGGGTGTAGCCGTATTCCTTGTTAGCCTCTAGAGTAGAGCTACAGGTGGCTTTAAAGCAATGGGAACTGGGGGGATTTTCATTCTCTCTGCGCCTCCCATATTATCTGCTGCCCTGCAGATGATGGTCTTAGCAGATATTATCTAAGACCCTGTTTGTTCCCACAGATCTACAGGAGGAGAAGAAACAGGACCTCGTGTTCATGTGGGAAGAGTCATGCTGTCGCTCAGCATAGAGGTATGTGCAGTCCTTTCATTTCTGGGACATATATTTAGCTCAGAACAGACTGTTTTTTCTCATATCTGATGTGAGGGGTCATAATCTATTATGAAGATTGGGAGAAAGTACTCGACACTTACATGTGCCATGTGTGTAAGGGTTCCCCTCATTAATCTGTGACTGGCATGTCAAACAGTAATCTTGTTGTGACTGTTGGCCTGTTTTTTGGGACTGTGGGCTGACGCTGGGGATCCTGGCTTTCGGAGTTGTACAAGTACTCCGGTGTAAGCTGCTATAGGGTTTTGCCTGTGTGTTTGTTAGGTGCACCATACATTGGCTAGGGTTTATCCGGAACGGCATTTGTTTGCGTTATTTTGTTTTAGCCAGGTTCAACCGAGGTATAGTTGCCGCCCACGATGTGTGGAGCGTGACGTTTGCGTGCTTGAGAAACCGTGCAGTTATTTTCTTAGGAGTTCCCGGCACCCGATCAAGTGCGCTTGCAGACTCCGGTGTTCCTTGGACCACATGACTAAGTGTTAGTCACAGGCGGTCTTAGGCACTCTGCTCAACAAGTCGACGGTGTCACGTGGGGGCAGGTAGGCGCCGCAGCAGAGCTGTGGCGAGGAGGTGCACTGTTAGTTTAGTTTTTGCCAGTGTTTTGTATAAACGGTCAGAGTTAAACACTGTTACTCTCTGTTTCAGACGTATCAGAGTGTTGGGTCAATAACACTTTGTTTGCATAAGAGGGCATTTGAAATATCTTAGGCTGTTCTTATATTTTTTAGGTGTAAAATACTACAGTTACAACGAAGATTGCTTTGCTTTGTTTATTATTATCATGGAAGATCTTCAAAGCATTACATGTTCCATGTGTTTGCATGCCAATGTGGAACCTCCTGTTACTTTTGTCCCTCTTGCACTAAGAGGGCTTTACAGTTTAGAGAGCAAATTTTCTTTAATAAAAATTTGTCAAAAGCGGATGCTTCTCAGGGTTCTGCTGAGGAGATTCAGAGTATGCTGCAACTTTCTCCCCAAGCGTCACAGCCCTTATCGCCCGCTCAAGCGGCGCCCAGTTCCTCGGCAGCTTCGGCTGCGATCACATTGCAGGACATAGCTGCAGTTATGTCTTCTACTCTTTCAGAAGCGTTATCTGCCTTTCCCGTACTTCAAGGCAAACACAGTAGGAAGGATAACCGCATGGTCAATACAGCTTCGGATGCTTTGATGGCGATCTCAGATGTACCCTCCCAGGGCTCTGAATTGGAGGGTATGGAGGTCCTATCCGAGGGTGAATTTTCTGACTCAGGAAGTGTCTTACCTCAGACGGATTCAGATGTGGTTTCTTTCAGGTTTAAACTTGAACACCTCCGTCTGTTATTGAGGTTTTGTTTACTCTGGATGACTGTGATTTAGTTGTGGTTCCTCCAGAGAAATTGAGTAAGTTGGACAGATATTTAGAGGTCCCTTCTTATTCTGATGTTTTTCCAGTTCCTAAGAGGACTTCAGAAATTATTGCTAAGGAATGGGAGAGACCGGGTATTCCATTCTCCCCTTCTCCTGTTTTCAAGAAAATGTACCTTATAGCGGACGCTATTAGGGACTCTTGGCAAACGATCCCTAATATGGAGGGGGCTATTTCCACCTTGGCTAAACGAACTACTATCCCTATCGTGGATAGTTGTGCTTTCAAAGACCCTATGGATAAGAAATTGGAGGGTCTCCTTAAAAGGATCTATGTTCATCAGGGATTGCTATTGCAACCAGCGGCCTGCATTGTTATGGTTGCAAGTGCAGCGGCTTATTGGTTTGATGCTTTGGAAGAATCTCTTAAAACTGAGACTTCTTTGGAAGAAATACAAGATAGGATTAAAGCTATCAAATTAGCTGAAATCTTTGTCTGCAGATGTGTCATCTAAGTCTAAGCTTTTGGCTATTCCTTACAAGGGGAAGACCCTGTTCGGACCTGACTTGAAGGAAATTATTTCGGACATCACGGGAGGCAAGGGTCATCTCCTCCCTCAGGATAAGAAATCCAAACAGAGAGGTCGACAGAGTAATTTTCGTTCCTTTCAAAACTTCAAGGGAATCCCCCCTTCCTCTTCCGCTAAACAGGAAGGTAACTATTCTCAACCCAAGTCTACCTGGAGACCCACTCAGTCCTGGAACAAGGGTAAACAATCCAAGAAGCCTGCTGCTGCTCCCAAGTCAGCATGAAGGGTTGGCCCCCGATCCGAGACCGGATCTAGTAGGGGGCAGACTGTCTTTCTTCATCCAGGCTTGGGTGACAGATGTTCAGGATCCCTGGGCATTAGAGATAGTGTCTCAGGGATACAAGCTGGAATTCAGAAATTCTTCCCCCAGAGGAGGTTTCTTCTTTCTCGATTGTCTGTAGACTAGATAAAGAGAGAGGCGTTCTTACGCTGTGTAAGAGACCTCTCCTCCATGGGTGTAATTTGTCCCGTTCCAATTCAGGGACAGGAGTTTTATTCAAATCTGTTTGTAGTTCCCAAAAAAGAGGGAACTTTCAGACCTATCTTAGATCTCAAGAGTCTAAACAAGTTTCTCAGAGTTCCATCTTTCAAGATGGAAACTATTCGTACCATTCTTCCATTGATCCAGGAGGGTCAATTTATGACAACGGTGGATCTAAAGGATGCATATATTCATGTTCCTATCCACAGAGATCATCACAAGTTCGTGAGGTTTGCCTTTCTGGACAAGCATTTTCAGTTTGTGGCTCTTCCTTTTGGTCTGGCCACGGCGCCCAGGATTTTCACAAAAAATCTGGGGTCTTTATTGGCGGTTCTAAGGCCACGGGGCATCGTGGTGGCGCCTTATCTGGATGATATACTGATCCAGGCGTCTTCATATCTACTGACAAGGTCCCATACCCACATTGTGCTTTCCTTCCTAAGACCCACGGGTGGAAGGTAAACCTGGAAAAGAGTTTGTTAGTTCCTCAGACAAGAGTACCCTTTCTGGGAACTGTAATCGACTCTATTTCGATTAAGATTTTTCTGACGGAGGTCAGAAAGTTAAAAATTCTTAATACATTTCGAACCATTCAGTCTAATCCTCGTCTGTCAGTGGCTCAGTGCATGGAGGTAATCAGATTGATGGTGGCGGCAATGGACATTGTTCCGTTTGCTCGTTTTCATCTCAGGCCTCTGCAACTCAGCATGCTCAGGCAGTGGAATGGAGATTATACAGATTTGTCTCAAATAAATTTAGATCAGGAGACAAGGGACTCTCTTCTATGGTGGTTGTCGCTGGATCATCTATCCCAGGGGACATGCTTCCGCAGACCCTCTTGGGTGATAGTGACAACGGATGCAAGCCTGTTAGGATGGGGAGCAGTCAGGAACAACCTAAGGGCTCAGGGTGTATGGACTCAGGCGGAGTCTCTCCTTCCCATCAATATCCTAGAGTTGAGAGCAATATTCAATGCGCTTCGGGCTTGGCCTCAGTTGGCTTCGGCCCAGTTCATCAGATTCCAGTCAGACAACATAACGACTGTAGCTTACATCAATCATCAGGGAGGAACAAGAAGTTATTTAGCGATGACAGAAGTAGCCAAGATAATACAGTGGGCAGAGTCTCACTCTTGCCATCTGTCTGCGATCCACATCCCAGGGGTGGAAAACTGTGAAGCAGATTTTCTAAGCAGACAGACATTTCATCCAGGAGAGTGGGAACTCCATCCGGAGGTATTTTCCGACCTGATTCTCAGATGGGGCAGGCCGGAGTTGGATCTCATGGCATCTCGCCAGAATGCCAAGCTTCCGAGATACGGGTCCAGGTCCAGGGATCCCCAGGCCGAGCTGATAGATGCTTTGGCAGTGCCTTGGTCCTTCAGCCTAGCTTATGTGTTCCCTCCATTCGCTCTCCTTCCCTGGGTGATTGCTCGAGTCAAACAGGAGAGGGCATCGGTGATCCTCGTCGCCCCTGCGTGGCCTTGCAGGACTTGGTATGCCGATCTGGTGGACATGTCATCTCAGCCACCGTGGAAGCTCCCATTGAGGAGAGACCTTCTCATTCAGGGCCCCTTCCATTATCCGAATCTGGTTTCTCTGCAGCTGACTGCTTGGAGATTGAACGCTTAATTTTGTCTAAGCGTGGGTTTTCTGATTCGGTCATAGATACCTTGATTCAGGCACGTAAGCCTGTTACTAGAAAGATTTACCATAAGATATGGCGTAAATATCTTTATTGGTGTGAATCCAAGGGCTACTCATGGAGTAGGGTTAGGATTCTCAGGATTTTGTCTTTTCTCCAAGACGGATTGGAGAAAGGGTTGTCAGCAAGTTCCTTAAAAGGACAGATTTCTGCTTTATCTATTTTGTTACACAAGCGTCTGACAGCTGTTCCAGATGTTCAATCTTTTTGTCAGACTCTGACTAGAATCAGGCCTGTATTTAGACCAATTGCTCCTCCTTGGAGTTTAAATTTAGTTCCTAATGTTCTTCAAGGGGTTCTGTTTGAACCTATGCATTCCATAGATATTAAGTTATTATCTTGGAAAGTTTTATTTTTGGTTGCTATTTCTTCTGCTCGCAGAGTATCTTGGCATTACAATGTGATTCTCCTTATCTTATTTTTCATTCGGATAAGGTGGTGTTACGTACCAAACCTGGTTTTCTTCCTAAAGTTGTTTCAAATAAAAATATTAATCAGGAAATTGTTGTTCCTTCCTTGTGTCCTAATCCTTCTTCTAAGAAGGAGCGTCTGTTACATAATTTGGACGTGGTCCATGCCTTGAAGTTCTACTTACAGGCGACTAAGGATTTTCGTCAATCGTCTTCCTTGTTTTTCGTTTTTTTCAGGGAAACGTAGGGGTCAGAAAGCTACGGCTACCTCTCTTTCTTTTTGGCTGAAGAGTATCATCCGTTTTGCATATGAGAATGCTGGACAGCAGCCTCCTGAACGAATTACGGCTCATTCCACTAGGGCTGTGGCTTCCTCATGGGCATTCAAAAATAATGCTTCTGTTGAACAGATTTGCAAAGCTGCAACTTGGTCGTCTCTTCACACTTTTTCCAAATTTTCCAAATTTGATACCTTTGCCTCGGCTGAGGCTGTTTTTGGGAGGAAAGTTTTTCAAGCAGTGGTGCCTTCCGTTTAGGTTCCCTGTCTTGTCCCTCCCTTTTCATCCGTGTACTATAGTTTTGGTATTGTATCCCACAAGTAAGGATGAAATCCGTGGACTCATCGTATCTTTAAAAAGAAAAGGAAATGTATGCTTACCTGATAAATGTTTCTTTTTAGATACGTTGAGTCCACGGCCCACCCTGTTTTTCTCAGACAGGTCTTTATTTTTGTTAAAATTCAGTCAGCTCTGCACCTTGGCTTTTCCTTTCTCTTCCTAACTTCGGTCGAATGACTGGAGTGGGAGGGAAGGGAGGAGCTATATACAGCTCTGCTGTGGTGCTCTTTGCCTCCTCCTGCTGACCAGGAGGCGATATCCCACAAGTAAGGATGGAATCTGTGGACTCATCGTATCTAAAAAGAAACAATTTTATCAGGTAAGCATAAATTTCCTTTTTTTTTTAATCGCATTTGGCGGGGAAATGGTGGCATGAAATATACCAAAATGGGCCTAGATTAATACTTTGGGTTGTCTGCTAAAATAATATATATATATATATATATATATAGTTTTGATAGGTAAATATAAAAAATGCTCTATTTCTGTTTAAATGTAGTGATAGCAAAAATGCTCTGGTCTTTTGGGGAAGTTTTTGTCTGAAATGGTGTTGACTGTCCCTTTAAAGAAGCTCAAACAGATTATTATAGGATTTCACAGCTTCTTTTTTTCTTGTAGATAATGATGTGAGGAAAGTTGGAAGTCTTGCTGGATCATCCTTCCTCTGTAAGTATGTAAACTTTATTTTGCATCCTATTTAGAATAAATGAGAAATGATTTGTAATTCAAAGAATGTAGTCTTGTTTGAAATGAGATACCCATCAAGGAAGTTAGTTACATGATATGGTAGGAAATATATATATTTGTTGGTTCCTGTCCAGCTTAATGTGAAAAGGAGTGTAGTCTAAAATAAAAACATGTCGGGTATTATGGGTTCACAAACTGGAAAAAAAAACACAGGGAGCCCCTAAAACGTAACTTTTAATCCATCTTTTAAATTGTGTACAATATGAAAACAGGCCTCAAAAGAGCTTAAGAGCAAGCAGGCTGACACATTTCGGCTGAACTCCGTAGTCTTAGCCTAACAGACATACTAATTTTTCATTTAAAAGGAGCTTCCAGAAGCGTTCAGCGGGGCAGTGAAAAATCTTCTCCCAGTGGGGAGAAGTCACAGGCCTGCTAGGTAAAATGCAATACCCTGGTGTACAGTGTGCTGGTCCTTCAGATCAGCTGCTGCCATGACGCAAGGGTAGAGGAAGGTGCTTGCTGGTGAGTAGAAATGTCACTTTCCCTGTCCCACTAGCTATTCCATGAACATCTTAGTGTTCATATTGCTTGAGGGTGTTAAAAACACATTTAGGCACTTTGACAGCTTTTCTGGCACTCTTCAAGAGGTTCTGATACTGACACTAGCAGGCACAGCATTTCTCACTGTCCACACTGCATGCTCACTTTATTTAATCTTTTCTTGGGGTTTTATGGCACAAAGACTCCCAGGGATTTTTGTAGCAGTGCAGTAAAGGTGAAACTTGCACAGGGAGGCACACAGTTTGTGCAGCATTATGGGTACCGTAATTCAATCCTGATGGGGGCGAGACAGATCTCATGTAAGCCCCCCATATATATTTCAGCTGTTTGATGTATGTTCTGAGCATATTACTAATCCTAGACAGGGAGTGTTTGCATTACATATTAGTCATAGAATTTTATAGATTTAGTATGAAGTGATGCGCTTAGCTCTCCCAACTAGCCAATCTCTATATACTATCTCCTTCCTAGATAGTTAAAAAATAGTACAAAAACAACAATAAGGGTGGATGGCGCTACAAAGCAATTGTCATAGAACCCCCTTACTGAGTCATAGAGCCCCCCTTACTTAGTGAAGTGTTATGCATATTGGAGGTGGATGAGCCCAGTAACCCTTTTTAATCTAATACTAAGGTACTTGATAGATTCTTTAAGTCTGTTTCTAAACTGCCTTTTACATTCTGTATACCTGAATCAGTATCAGATTATTAGATGTTGAACAAGCCAGGGATACCTTTGTTCCTTCAGAGCTATCGCCACTTTAGCTAAATGTCCTACTATTCCCTTAGAGGCTAGCACTTCCTTTAATAACATGATGGACCCAGAAACTTGAAGGCTCAAGTTTTGGTCAGCTGACATTGAGGCCTATTTATCAAATGGCTGTCGGACCTGATCCAACAGTGCGGATCAGGTCCAACAGACATCGCTGAATGCGGAGAGCAATACGCTCTCCGTATTCATCATTGCACCAGCAGCTCTTGTGAGCTGCTGGTGCAAGGCCGCCAACAATGGGTTGTCAATCAACCCGATCGTACTCGATCGTGTTGATTTGTGGCGATGTCTGTCCGCCTCATCAGAGCAGGCGGACAGGGTTATGGAGCAGCGGACTTTAGACCGCTGCTCCATAACTTGTGTTTCTGGCGAGTCTGAAGACTTACCAGAAACACAGGCCCTCAAGCTCCATCCAGAGCTAGATAAATGGGCCTCATTGTCTCTAAAAGCAGACTCCTATCGCTGCCCTTCCAAGTTAATGTCCTTTTTTGACCTTTGTCTAGATACGATAATATTCACAGTTATTTTAAGTAACTGCGCTTTTTTGCCACATGATAAAAAAATTTGTAAGGGCAAGGGCCAAACAGCAGAATGTTTGAATTCCTTTTGGCACTCCAGATTTAAAAAGCTTCTTCCTCCAATCAACCGGCAGGTGATATGAATGACTGATTTTTTTGTCTTGTATGTGCTATCTATGGCGTGTAATATTAAAGTGTACCTTTTGGTTTTACCCTTGAGTTACAGGTGGCACAGCTTTTTTATGTTCTATACATTTATAATGCATTTACAGTATTTGATTCAGATCAGCCAATAGGATCAGAGCTTCTTAAATCCTATTGACTGTTCAAAACAGCCAATAGGATGAAAGCTACTGAAATCCTATTGGCTGATTTAAACAGCCAATAGGATTTCAGTAGCTCTCATCCTGTTGAATGTTTTGAACAGCCAATAGGAGTTTAGAAGCTCTCATCCTATTGGCTGATTTGAATTGGAAGAATCAAATCAGCCAATAGGAATGCAAGGTACGCCATTTTGAAACGGCTACCTTGCATTGGAGCTTCAGTGTACGGCGGGGAACGTATGAAGAGGATGCTCCGCGCTGGATGTCTTCGCCGCTCCGCACTGCCGGAATGAAGATAGAAGACGCTCCCGCGATGGATGAAGATGTCGCCGCCTGGATGAAGACTTCTCGCCGCCTGGATGTCCGGACTTCAGCAACAGTGAGTAGATATTATGGGGTTAGTGTTAGGTATTTTTTTTAGAGGGGGTGTTTTTTTTTTCAGATTAGAGTTTGGGCTTTTGAAAAAGAGCTAAATGACCTTTTTAAGGGCAATGAAAAAGAGCTGAATGCCCTTTTAAGGGCAATACCCATACAAATGCCTCTTTAGGGGCAATGGGTAGATTAGGTTTTTTTTTAGAGTTAGGTTTTTTTATTTTGGGGGGTTGGTTGGGTGGTGGGTTTTACTGTTGGGGGGACTTTGTATTTTTTTACAGGTAAAAGAGCTGTTTAACTTAGGGCAATGCCCTACAAAAGGCCCTTTTAAGGTCTATTGTAGGCTAGGGGGTGTTTTAATTTTGTGGGGGCTTTTTTATATTTATAGGGTTATTAGATTAGGTGTAATTTTTTTATTTTTGATAATTTTGTTTATTATTTTTTGTAAGCTTAGTGTTTTTTTATTTTTCATAATTTAGTGTTTATTATTATTTATTTTTAATTGGTAGTATTTTTTATTTTATTAGAATAGTAGGTTAGGTTAATTTATAGTTTAATTTTAGTTTTTTAGTTTTTTACAGGTAAGTTTTTATTTATTTAAATATAGTTATATTGTAATTTTAATTTAAAGTTAGGGGGGTGTTAGGTTTAGGGGTTAATAGTTTAATTTAGTGTTTTGCGATGTGGGGGGGCTGCAGTTTATGTTTTTTTTTTAGGTTTATTTAGTGGCGGAGATGTGGGAGGCCAGATGTGTAGGGGTTAATAACTTTATTATAATGTCGGGGAGCGGCGGAATAGGGGTTAGTCGCTTTATTATAGTGTTGGATAGGTCGGGGAACGGCAGAATAGGGGTTAATAACTTTACTATAGTGGTGGTGATGTCGGGGAGTGGCTAAATAGGGGTTAATAATTTTTATTAGTGTTGGCGATGTCGGGAGCGGCAGATTAGTGATTAATACATATATTTAATTGTCGCAATGTGGGTGGGCGGCAGATTAGGGGTTAATAGGTTTAATATAGTGTTTGCAATGCGGGAGGGTCACGGTTTAGAGGTTAATAGGTAGTTTATGGGTGTTAGTGTACATTGTAACACTTTAGTTATGAGTTTTGTGAAACATTTTTGAGGTGCAAAACTCATAACTACTGCTCTCAGATGGCGGTATGGATCGTGTCGGTATAGGCTGTAACACAAGCATTTTAGCCTCACCGCAGAACCTACAATACCGGCGCTATTAAAATCCCACGCAAAAACGTCATTTTTTTTGAGTGCGGAATGGATGTTGCGTTACAGGTTAAAATGCTTGCAGTATAGCTATACCGACACGACTCGCAATAACTGCGTTACTGCCATTATGCTGAAATTGCAATTTTTCAGCATTAAAAGCCGTAACGCAAAATTCATAATCTACCTGACTGTTTCAATCCCCCTTACGCTACTTCTTTACCTCCTCCATTTATTTACCCTCATGCTGTTTTTTGCTGCCATTCTCATTTCCCTTTACACTCACCCTCTTATTCTCTTTTCTGCTCCCCACTAGTTTTGATAAAACTTTAAAAAGAGTATATGGGCAAAAAAAGTGTATGGATTTTCTTATGCATGTATATGTAACAACTGACTCTCCCCTAGTTTTAACTACACAGCTAAAATGAAATGTGTTAACATTTTCTTTTATAAGGTACAACAATGTGTCAACATTTATTTATGATGCAATTGATTTCCTTTGACTTTTTACAACTTTCTTTTGTAAAGAACTGGGAACAAAAGACATATACGGTAAATGGCATATGTGATAGTTTTTTTCAGGTTTATTCAGCATCTATTCAAATAGATTGGAATGGCTTTGAAAATAAAACAAACAAAAATCACCTGGGCTGGTATACAATGTTTTTGTACAGCCATTCAAAGTGATTGGAATGAGGACCTATACATTATTTTTTAATAATAAATATATAAAAATTGGATAATTATTTTATATCTATAAAGTATAGATAATATATAGTATCATATATATATATATATATATATATATATATATCAAATAATAATTTAAGGCAAAGGGCCAGATTATAAGTGGAGTGCTAAATACGGCTTTCATGAAAACAATATTTGCGCTCCACTGTGTAATATCAGCACACGCTAATGTGCACTGGTATGACAAGTTCACAGCAATGCAAACGCGAACTCGAGTTTGCATTGCTGGGAAGCATTGCGCTCATGAGAGTGCGCTTCCATAGACTCCTATGGGAGCCTGGCTCTGATGTCGGCAGCAATTTTAAATATATGTGTATATGATTATATACATATATATTTATGTGTTAATATTTGTATACTGTACATACACTAATGGGCCACTTTATTAGGTACACCTTGCTAGTACCGGGTTGGACCCACTTTTGCCTTCAGAACTGCCTTAATTCTTCGTGGTATAGATTCAACATGGTGTTGGAAACATTCCTCAGAGATTTTGGTCCATATTGACATGATCATATTGACATGATAGTATCACACAGTTGCTGCAGATTTGTCGGCTGCACATCCATGATGAAAATCTCCCATTCCACCACATCCCAAAGGTGCTCTATCGGATTGAGATCTGGTGACTGTGTAGGCCATTGGAGTACGATAAACTCATTGTCATGTTCTAGAAACCAGTTTGAGAGGATTTTGGCTTTGTGACAGGGTGCATTATCCTGTTGGAAGTAGCCATCAGAAGATGGGTACACTGTAGTCATAAAGGGATGGACATGGTGAGTAACAATACTCAGGTAGGCAGTGGCGTTTAAACAATGCTCAGTTGATACTAAGGGGCCCAAAGTGTGCCAAGGAAATACCCCCCACACTATTACACCACCACCACCACCAGCCTGAACCGTTAATACAAGGCAGGATGGATCCATGCTTTCATGTCGTTTATGCCAAATTCTGATCCTACCATCTGAATGTCGCAGCTGAAATCGAGACTCATGATACCAGGCAGCGTTTTTCCAATCTTCTATTGTCAAATTTTCGTGAGCCTATGCAAATTGTAGCCTCAGTTTCCTGTTCTTAGTTGACAGGAGTGGCACCCGGTGTGGTCTTCTACTGCTGTAGTCCATGTGCTTCAAAGCTCGATGTGTTGTGCGTTCAAAGATGATATTCTGCATACCTTGGTTGTAACGAGTGGTTATTTGAGTTACTGTTGCCTTTCTATCATCTCAAACCAGTCTGCCCATTCTCCTCTGACATCAGCAAGGCATTATCGTCCACACAACTGCCACTCTTATCGTCCACACAACTGCCACTCACTGGATATTTTAGATATTGTGAAAAGACACTAGAGGGCGCTAGTATACAAAATATGAGTGAGTGGAAGTATCATAACATATATAAAACCTAAAAATGAATTTGAACAATCAACAATATACAATAATATATCAATAGAAGGTGTAACCTCATTAAAAAATAAATAAAAAATAATAATACAAATATAAAAAAATAAATGTCCAGTCTTATATCTGAAAGTTCAAAGCAAGGATAATGTGGTATAATGTCTCCAAAACGAAAATGGCAGCACACAAAGATTCAGGCAGCACTCTCCCCTCTTCAACCTCTGAATGGCGGATCTGCAGAAATTCAAACACAAAGAGGCGCCCAATGTGTGTATCTATAGCGATGTTTCCAACTAGCACAGCCGTAATTTATACGCAGGGTACTCACAATTTCGAAGAGCACACCAATGTACTTGTTGACACAGGCTGGTTATTTAGAACTAACCAGCTGGCTCTCTCCGGTTCTCACTCTCCCCACTTCGACGGTATGGTAGTGACAGGCTCACTCCTTAAGGATATGCAGGCAATGATATGATAAAACAAGTCCTTTATTGTTATTACACTGCAAACAAAGGCTATATACAGTGATCCTTAAAAGCAAGCCAATAGCAATATTAACAGTTGGTTTTGCTACACGTTTCTCGGCACTCCTGGCCGTTTCATCAGGCATAATTGTACTAACATTCAAACCGGCTTATATTGCCGCTCACTACCATACCTCTGAACACTCCTCCCCACTGGGGTGTGTGCAATTTCGGACCTATCACCATCCGATTAACTTAAGGTGTGTACTCAACCTACACAGTTGTTAACCTATCCCTATTAACTGTGAGATTACTTGCGCTCTCAAATACCACCAGTTGATACGATCAAAAGTTGACCTTTATATATATATTAATATCAAATAATAATTTAAGGCAAACGGCCAGATTATAAGTGGAGTGCTAAATACGGCTTTCATGAAAACAATATTTGCGCTCCACTGTGTAATATCAGCACACGCTAATGTGCGCTGGTATGACAAGTTCACAGCAATGCAAACGCGAACTCGAGTTTGCATTGCTGGGAAGCATTGCGCTCATGAGAGTGCGCTTCCATAGACTCCTATGGGAGCCTGGCTCTGATGTCGGCAGCAATTTTAAATATATGTGTATATGATTATATACATATATATTTATGTTTTAATATTTGTATACTGTACATACACTAATGGGCCACTTTATTAGGTACACCTTGCTAGTACCGGGTTGGACCCCCTTTTGCCTTCAGAACTGCCTTAATTCTTCGTGGCATAGATTCAACATGATGTTGGAAGCATTCCTCAGAGATTTTGGTCCATATTGACATGATCATATTGACATGATAGTATCACACAGTTGCTGCAGATTTGTCGGCTGCACATCCATGATGAAAATCTCCCATTCCACCACATCCCAAAGGTGCTCTATCGGATTGAGATCTGGTGACTGTGTAGGCCATTGGAGTACGATAAACTCATTGTCATGTTCTAGAAACCAGTTTGAGAGGATTTTGGCTTTGTGACAGGGTGCATTATCCTGTTGGAAGTAGCCATCAGAAGATGGGTACACTGTAGTCATAAAGGGATGGACATGGTGAGTAACAATACTCAGGTAGGCAGTGGCATTTAAACAATGCTCAGTTGATACTAAGGGGCCCAAAGTGTGCCAAGGAAATATCCCCCACACTATTACACCACCACCACCAGCCTGAACCGTTAATACAAGGCAGGATGGATCCATGCTTTCATGTCGTTTATGCCAAATTCTGATCCTACCATCTGAATGTCGCAGCTGAAATCGAGACTCATGATACCAGGCAGCGTTTTTCCAATCTTCTATTATCAAATTTTCGTGAGCCTATGCAAATTGTAGCCTCAGTTTCCTGTTCTTAGTTGACAGGAGTGGCACCCGGTGTGGTCTTCTGCTGCTGTAGTCCATGTGCTTCAAAGTTCGACGTGTTGTGCGTTCAAAGATGATATTCTGCATACCTTGGTTGTAACGAGTGGTTATTTGAGTTACTGTTCCCTTTCTATCATCTCAAACCAGTCTGCCCATTCTCCTCTGACATCAGCAAGGCATTATCGTCCACACAACTGCCACTCTTATCGTCCACACAACTGCCACTCACTGGATATTTTAGATATTGTGAAAAGACACTAGAGGGCGCTAGTATACAAAATATGAGTAAGTGAGTGGAAGTATCATAACATATATAAAACCTAAAAATGAATTTGAACAATCAACAATATACAAAAATATATCAATAGAAGGTGTAACCTCATTAAAAAATAAATAAAAAATAATAATACAAATATAAAAAAATAAATGTCCAGTCTTATATCTGAAAGTTCAAAGCAAGGATAATGTGGTATAATGTCTCCAAAACGAAAATGGCAGCACACAAAGATTCAGGCAGCACTCTCCCCTCTTAAACCTCTGAATGGCGGATCTGCAGAAATTCAAACACAAAGAGGCGCCCAATGTGTGTATCTATAGCGATGTTTCCAACTAGCACAGCCGTAATTTATACGCAGGGTACTCACAATTTCGAAGAGCACACCAATGTACTTGTTGACACAGGCTGGTTATTTAGAGCTAACCAGCTGGCTCTCTCCGGTTCTCACTCTCCCCACTTCGACGGTATGGTAGTGACAGGCTCACTCCTTAAGGATATGCAGGCAATGATATGATAAAACAAGTCCTTTATTGTTATTACACTGCAAACAAAGGCTATATACAGTGATCCTTAAAAGCAAGCCAATAGCAATATTAACAGTTGGTTTTGCTACGCGTTTCTCGGCACTCCTGGCCGTTTCATCAGGCATAATTGTACTAACATTCAAACCGGCTTATATTGCCGCTTACTACCATACCTCTGAACACTCCTCCCCACTGGGGTGTGTGCGATTTCGGACCTATCACCATCCGATTAACCTAAGGTGTGTACTCAACCTACTCAGTTGTTAACCTATCCCTATTAACTGTGAGATTACTTGCGCTCTCAAGTACCACCAGTTGATACGATCAAAAGTTGACCTCTATCTTTTACCTGGTGTTTTGCAAGTTCATATGTATATCACAATAATAGTCATATTCTCTATAAACCCTAGAGATGGTTATGCGTAGAAATCCCAGTAGATCAGCAGTTTCGAAATACTGAGACCAGCCCGTCTGGCACCAACAACCATACCATGTTCAAAGTCACTTAAATTCACTTTCTTTCCTAAGATATGGTCAGTCCACAACGTCATAAATTACTGTTGGGAATATCACTCCTGGCCAGCAGGAGGAGGCAAAGAGTACCACAGCAAAGCTGTTAAGTATCACTCCCCTTCCCACAAACCCCAGTCATTATCTTTGCCTCTGTCAATGGAGTTGGTGAAGTTTTGGTGTCCAAAGAAAATTGGATTTATTTTGCTGCAAGCAAGATTTGTTGGGGTCTAGCCGTAGTCCACATTAATCTCTTCAGTAGGGTAGTGGTGGCTTTAAAGCAGTTAGGAACTTGTAAGGTGGGCCTTTTTACGTTTTACTAACATTTTGCTGTCCTAGTATAGAAAGAAAAGGGGTTAAAAATAAACACTTTATTTAACAAATATGCAGTAACGAACAAAAATATCAAAATGGATCAAATTAGGAAGTGGGTAATCACCATCCACTCCTACATATTCATTGTTAAATGATCCAGAAAAACATTAAAAAAGGGCTGTGTGCCCTAGAGGCTGAATGCTGCAACACAGAATATAGAGTGAAATGAGCATACAGAAATAGGTATCACACAGAGCATACAGACTATGCGCTCAAAGGCGTCCTCCTGCCTGCGTACTGCTGGGATTGAACCCAGTCAGCCGATTTCTAAATAAGTGCCCTGTATCTTGTTATCACATTCATACCACAAATCACTCAGTGGCTTTGCATATCATATGGTATGCTTATATTCTTAAAACTGCTTCAATTTCACTCTAAATGGCTTGTATACGTTCATAGATAGATACAGTGTGTCACCAATCGTCACTGTGTAACACAGAAACTAATCATAAATTCATCTGTATACTAAATCTATTCGGTAGTTACAAACAATAACTGTATTCACTTTATGCTCAATATTATGCCCAATATTAGGATAGCGGTATCTCTATATAATGTAAAGTACACGTTGTGCACTAAGAGCCAATCTAGTTGATCTCTAGATAATATATAGAGTCTGCAGTCAGCGTATAAATCACTATCATAGGCTATTGTAGCAATAATTAGACCAAAGTAACAAGCCGTAGTAACTGTGAGCAACAGAGAGCGCCTCTAGGACACGCCCACCGACGCATTTCGTCACTGTAGCGTGTCTTCGTCAGGGCATAGGGGCGGTCCAGCCGGACACTCGGTGTAATATACTGTTTCGTTACCATAGAAACAGTGTCAGTATGCGGAAGTGTTTAACCGCATCTATTTGGCGATCCTATTATGAATAGTTTTGTAACAAATCTCGCAATCGGGTAGGTATATGTGTCTATTCATGATGGTAAAAAGCTATTATGTCAATATCTGCAAGATCATAATAGAAACAGGTATTGATCTTAAGCGCCCAAGAATAAAGAGTCATTATTATTGTATCGTGCCTCACATTATGTCAAAGAGCGTATATTTATACATTTTACCCTTGAGTCTATTCAACCTTATTATCTCTGATACAAACATTCCCAATCCAAACGGAAAACACTTATAGTGCGATCATCTTTGAGTATATTTAGCTATAGGAATTATAGAGACTAAAAAATTAATGATGAATAGAGGGTAAAGTGGCCATTATGATGTTAATAAAATGTCTCCCAGTGTATTATGCCATTATTCTAGCGAATACATGTACAAATTTTTACACTTGCTAATTAAGATGTTCATATATCAATTGTGATTCCCTGGTGTAGATCCCGTATTTATAGGAACACTTAAGTTGTATTATATTTAGTGTTTGTTCATAGTTCACCAATGACTATCACTACTAGTCATATTTCAAATATCAACAGTCATCCATTCACGTTTTATTAGAGAAATAGGGAACTTCCTAAGGGAAACACTGACATATAATATTGCAATATAGCAAG
This sequence comes from Bombina bombina, assembly GCF_027579735.1. Classification (NCBI taxonomy): domain Eukaryota; kingdom Metazoa; phylum Chordata; class Amphibia; order Anura; family Bombinatoridae; genus Bombina; species Bombina bombina. The sequence continues at coordinate 191,115,466 of NC_069507.1, read as the reverse complement.
TGTGATAATTTTATCAGAGGAAAGATACAGATATTATAAAAAGCTTTTAAATGATATTGCTTCATTCAGGCCTTTGGGAGATACAGATCTCAATTCATGTACCCATCTGCATTCTTTTTGCAGTAATTATTTGTTTATATCTCCCCTTCTCCCTCTCAACTTAAGCTGTTCAATTGCAAAAAAATATATTTGATATTTATCATCCTTATGTACAGTATTCATATGTTTTGCTATGGGTACATTGCGATCCCACTTTATGTCTCCCATATGTTCTAGTACTCTAGTACGCAATTCTCGGGAGGTCTCGCCTACATAGATTAGGGGGCACTTGCATGTTGCTACATATATGACTCTTTTTGTTCTACAATTCATCAAGTTGTTTATCTGATAGCTTTCTCCTGTCTGAGGATGTGTAAAGGTTTTCATAGGTGCCATATTTTTACATACCTGACACCGGCCACATTTGAAGAAGCCTTTAGTTTCTTGGAGCCATGTCCTTTGTTTATCTTGGGTAAAATGACTTCTAGTCAGGATATCCTTTAGGTTCTGAGATCTCCTATTAGTTATATTAGGTTTCTCAGTGATAGAAAGCCAGAGTAGGTTTCTCTACAGGTCTCTGTGAGGAGTGGCATCCTCTCACACCGTGTAGGCTGTCCTCCTGCCGGATGGCTAGATTGCAGGTAAGTGCCTTTTTGTCTCCTAGGTATGGGAGACAGGCACTTATGAACATTGTTAAAGAGCTGCAATATTAAGGGACATTTATATCCTATAGACAGGGTATCTATGGCAGGGGGCAGGCACTTAATTTGTGAACAGAGTCTGGGGTTTTTACTTTTATCAGACTTAAAGTATATACCTTTCACTTGTTGGTTGGCAGTATTTTAGCTAAGCAAGCTTTTTGTTATGTCACAGTATTATCTAGACTTTAGCTGCTTCTACGGAGCACAGCTTTGGCAGCAGTTTAGTCTTTCACAGTTACAGTTACAGAGGTGCTCTGTAAGACTCATGTGTATTCTTGCAGTGATCAATCATGAAAGACTGTGTTTGTTAACTGTATCTTTGATCATTGAGATGGGCTTTGAATTTATTGCCGTTTTTTGCATGTTATGTATGCCAGGCATTCCGCAATAGGAGGATCCTTTGCTTTCTGCGCCACCGGTCTTCCACCATTATAGAAAGCAGGGCGGGAAGAATGCTGAATTAATTGCTGAGCATATTTGGATTTTTGCCAGCAGAAATATTGCGTGCTTGGTTGTGTTTTGCTGCACAGTAGATGAGTCACGTGTCCCGCCCTTCCATTTTAGTCTAGTGGAGCAGCTCAATCGGCAGGAGAACTCTGCCGTGTCTCCTTGGCAAAATTCTGCTTTCGGTCACGTTTGGACAGCTCAGTTAGCTGAGGTGTAGGGTCACATTTTGTTGGTTGTAACAAGCAGAGTGCTAGATTATTTCATAGACCAGAGTTGCCCAATCAGTGTTTAGGCATACATAACGTTCTGACATATCATATTAAAATATTAAGATAAGAAAACATGATAGGACAATCCTCCCTTATATAAGTGAGAAGCAGGCAACACTCAATGCAGCTTAATGGCGCAATTAGTGCTTGTAGAACTAATAAGCATTATTTGATATGTTAATTTCATGTCTATTTAGTCTGTACTGTGTGCCTGATTGCCTGATGTTCTACCATGGGGTTTTCCTATTTCTTTTATACTCTGTGTAATTTTTTCTTGTTATGTATTAAGCACAAATTGTTCACCTTTACAATTCTGTGCTGCTTGCTTAGCTAGATTTCTCTTGTTAAGTGTAGTCAGTCCACGGGTCATCCATTACTTATGGAATATATCTCTTCCTAACAGGAAGCTGCAAGAGGATCACCCAAGCAGAGCTGCTATATAGCTCCTCCCCTCACATGTCATATTCAGTCATTCTCTTGCAGCCTAACTAAAGATAGGTCGCTGTGAGAGGTCTGTGGTGTTTTTTAACTTAGTTTATTTCTTCAATCAAAAGTTTGTTATTTTAAATGGCACCGGAGTGTGCTGTTTGTTCTCAGGCAGCATTAGAAGAAGAATCTGCCTGCGTTTTCTATGATCTTAGCAGACGTAACTAAGATCCACTGGCTGTTCTCATCTGAGGAGTGAGGTAACTTCAGAAAAGGGGAATAGCATGCAGGGCTCCCTGCAAATGAGTTATGTGCAGTAAATTATTTTTCTGAGGAATGGAATTGACTGAGAAAATACTGCTGATACCAATGTAACGTAAGTTCAGCCTTAAATGCAGTGATAGCGACTGGTATTAGGCTGATGAGTGTGTGTACACTGAATATATTTTTCTAAGGAATGGAATTGACTCTGAAAATACTGTTAATACTGAAATAATGTATGAGCCTTAACTGCAGTGAAAGCGACTGGTAGCAGGCTTATTAATAACACTTCATAACTTTTAAAATGTATGTTTAAAACGTTTACTGGCATGTTAATCGTTTTTTGTGAGGTACTTGGTGATAAAACTTATTGGGGCATGATTTTTACCACATGGCCATCTTTGTTTTCTGCATAGAAACAGTTATCTGAGCTTCCCCACTGTTGTAATATGAGTGGGAGGGGCCTATTTTAGCGCTTTTTTGCGCAGTAAAAATTCAGTCACAATCTGTCTACTTCATCCTCCATGATCCAGATCGTCTCTAGAGAGCTCAGGGGTCTTTAAAATTCATTTTGAGGGAGGTAATCAGTCACAGCAGAGCTGTGACAGTGTGTTTTGACTGTGAGAAAAACGTTAATTATTAAATTGTTATCCGTTTTTGGGGTATTAAGGGGTTAATCATCCATTTGCTGGGGGGTGCAATCCTTTACTAACTTAATACATTTACTGTGAAAAATTGGTTGCTATAACTATTTTGGTTCATTGTTATTTCAACTGTGACAGCTTTTTGTGCTTCTTAAAGGCACAGTAGCGTTTTTTATATTGCTTGTAAATTTATTTAGAAAAGTATTTCCAAGCTTGCTAGTCTCATTGCTAGTCTGTTTAAACATGTCTGACTCAGATGAATCTCTTTGTTCACAATGTTTAAAGGCCAATGTGGAGCCCAATAGAAATATGTGTACTAATTGCATTGATGTTACTTTAAATAAAAGTCAATCTTTACATGCAAAGAAATTATCACCAGACAACGAGGGGGAAGTTATGCCGACTAACTCTCCTCACGTGTCAGTACCTTCGCCTCCCGCTCAGGAGGTGCGTGATTTTGTGGCGCCAAGTACATCAGGGAGGCCCTTACAAATCACTTTGCAAGACATGGCTACTGTTATGACAGAAGTATTATCTAAATTGCCAGAATTAAGAGGCAAGCGCGATAGCTCTGGGGTAAGGACAGAGCGCGCGGAGGAGGTGAGAGCCATGTCAGATACTGCGTCACAGTTTGCAGAACATGAAGACGGAGAGCTTCATTCTGTGGGTGACGGATCTGATCCAGGGAGACTGGATTCAGAGATTTCTAATTTTAAATTTAAGCTTGAGAACCTCCGTATATTGCTAGGGGAGGTATTAGCGGCTCTGAATGATTGTAACACTGTTGCAATTCCAGAAAAATTATGTAGGTTGGATAGATACTATGCGGTACCGGTGTGTACTGACGTGTTTCCTATACCTAAAAGGCTTACAGAGATTATTAGCAAGGAGTGGGATAGACCTGGTGTGCCTTTTTCCCCTCCTCCCATATTTAGGAAAATGTTTCCTATAGACGCCACCACACGAGACTTATGGCAGACGGTCCCTAAGGTGGAGGGAGCAGTTTCTACTTTAGCTAAGCGTACCAGAAACCCGGTGGAGGATAGTTGTTGCTTTTTCAGATCCAATGGATAAGAAAATTAGAGGGTTACCTTAAGAAGATGTTTGTTCAACAAGGTTTTATCTTACAGCCCCTTGCATGCATTGCGCCTGTCACTGCTGCGGCGGCATTCTGGTTTGAGTCTCTGGAAGAGGCCATTCGCACTGCTCCATTGGATGAAATTATGAACAAGCTTAAAGCACTTAAGCTAGCTAACGCATTTGTTTCTGATGCCGTTGTACATTTAACCAAACTTACGGCTAAGAACTCCGGATTCGCCATCCAAGCGCGCAGAGCACTATGGCTTAAATCCTGGTCAGCTGACGTGACTTCTAAATCAAAATTGCTTAATATTCCTTTCAAAGGGCAGACCTTATTCGGGCCCGGCTTGAAAGAAATTATAGCTGACATTACGGGAGGTAAGGGCCATGCTCTACCTCAGGACAGGGCCAAATCAAAGGCCAAACAGTCTAATTTTCGTGCCTTTCGTAACTTCAAGGCAGGAGCAGCACCAACTTCCTCCGCTCCAAAACAGGAAGGAGCTGTTGCTCGTTAAGGGCAGGGCTGGAAAGTTAAGCAGTCCTGGAACAAGGGCAAGCAGGCCAAGAAACCTGCTGCTGCCCCTAAGACAGCATGAAGAGCGGGCCCCCTATCCGGAAACGGATCTAGTGGGGGGCAGACTTTCTCTCTTCGCCCAGGCTTGGGCAAGAGATGTCCAGGATCCCTGGGCGTTGGAGATAATATCTCAGGGATATCTACTGGACTTCAAAACTTCTCCTCCACAAGGGAGATTACATCTTTCAAGGTTATCAGCAAACCAAATAAAGAAAGAGGCGTTTCTACGCTGTGTACAAGACCTCTTACTAATGGGGGTGATCCACCCAGTTCCGCGGACGGAACACGGGCAAGGATTCTATTCAAATCTATTTGTGGTTCCCAAGAAAGAGGGAACCTTCAGACCAATCTTGGACTTAAAAATCCTAAACAAATTCCTAAGAGTTCCATCATTCAAAATGGAAACTATTCGTACCATCCTTCCCATGATCCAAGAGGGTCAATACATGACCACAGTGGACTTAAAGGATGCCTACCTTCACATACCTATTCACAAGGATCATTATCGGTACCTAAGATTTGCCTTCCTAGACAGGCATTACCAGTTTGTAGCTCTTCCCTTCGGATTAGCTACGGCTCCAAGAATCTTTACAAAAGTTCTGGGCTCACTTCTGGCGGTACTAAGACCGCGAGGCATAGCGGTGACTCCGTACCTAGACGACATTCTGATACAAGCGTCAAGTTTTCAAACTGCCAAGTCTCATACAGAGATAGTTCTGGCATTTCTGAGGTCGCATGGGTGGAAGGTGAACGTGGAAAAGAGTTCTCTATTACCACTTACAAGGGTTCCCTTTCTAGGGACTCTTATAGATTCTGTAGAGATGAAAATTTACCTGACAGAGGCCAGGTTATCAAAGCTTCTAAATGCTTGCCGTGTCCTTCATTCCATTTCACACCCGTCAGTAGCTCAGTGCATGGAAGTAATCGGCTTAATGGTAGCGGCAATGGACATAGTACCATTTGCGCGCCTGCATCTCAGACCGCTGCAATTGTGCATGCTAAGTCAGTGGAACGGGGATTACTCAGATTTGTCCCCCCTACTAAATCTGGATCAAGAGACCAGAGATTCTCTTCTATGGTGGCTTTCTCGGCCACATCTGTCCAAGGGGATGACCTTTCGCAGGCCAGATTGGATGATTGTAACAACAGACGCCAGCCTTCTAGGCTGGGGCGCTGTCTGGAACTCCCTGAAGGCTCAGGGACTTTGGACTCAGGAGGAGAAACTCCTCCCAATAAATATTCTGGAATTAAGAGCAATATTCAATGCTCTCCTAGCTTGGCCTCAGTTAGCAACTCTGAGGTTCATCAGATTTCAGTCGGACAACATCACGACTGTGGCTTACATCAACCATCAAGGGGGAACCAGAAGTTCCCTAGCGATGTTGGAAGTCTCAAAGATAATTCGCTGGGCAGAGTCTCACTCTTGCCACCTGTCAGCGATTTACATCCCAGGCGTGGAGAACTGGGAGGCGGATTTTCTAAGTCGCCAGACTTTTCATCCGGGGGAGTGGGAACTTCATCCGGAGGTTTTTGCTCAACTGATTCATCGTTGGGGCAAACCAGATCTGGATCTCATGGCGTCTCGCCAGAACGCCAAGCTTCCTTGTTACGGATCCAGGTCCAGGGACCCGGGAGCGGTGCTGATAGATGCTCTGACAGCCCCTTGGGTCTTCAACATGGCTTATGTGTTTCCACCATTTCCGATGCTTCCTCGTTTGATTGCCAAGATCAAACAGGAGAGAGCTTCTGTGATTCTGATAGCGCCTGCGTGGCCACGCAGGACCTGGTATTCAGACCTAGTGGACATGTCGTCCTGTCCACCGTGGTCTCTGCCTCTGAGACAGGACCTTCTAATTCAGGGTCCTTTCAACCATCCAAATCTAATTTCTCTGAGGCTGACTGCATGGAGATTGAACGCTTGATTCTATCAAAGCGTGGCTTCTCGGAGTCGGTTATTGATACCTTAATACAGGCTAGGAAGCCTGTTACCAGAAAAATTTACCATAAGATATGGCGTAAATATTTATATTGGTGCGAATCCAAGAGTTACTCATGGAGTAAGGTTAGGATTCCTAGGATATTGTCCTTTCTACAAGACGGTTTAGAAAAGGGCTTATCTGCTAGTTCGTTAATGGGACAGATTTCTGCTCTGTCTATTCTTCTACACAAACGTCTGGCTGAAGTTCCAGACGTTCAGGCTTTTTGTCAGGCTTTAGCTAGGATTAAGCCTGTGTTTAAGACCGTTGTTCCGCCGTGGAGCTTAAACTTAGTTCTTAACGTTCTTCAAGGCGTTCCATTTGAACCCCTTCATTCCATTGATATCAAGCTGTTATCCTGGAAGGTTCTGTTTTTGATGGCTATTTCCTCGGCTCGAAGAGTCTCTGAGTTATCTGCCTTACATTGTGATTCTCCTTATCTTATTTTTCATTCAGACAAGGTAGTTCTGCGTACTAAACCTGGGTTCTTGCCTAAGGTAGTTACTAACAGGAATATCAATCAAGAGATTGTTGTTCCATCACTGTGTCCTAACCCTTCTTCAAAGAAGGAACGACTTTTGCATAATCTGGACGTAGTCCGTGCCCTGAAGTTCTATTTGCAGGCAACTAAAGATTTTCGTCAAACTTCTTCCCTGTTTGTCGTTTACTCTGGACAGAGAAGAGGTCTCTCTTTTTGGCTTCGTAGCATAATACGTTTAGCCTATGAGACTGCTGGACAGCAGCCTCCTGAAAGGATTACAGCTCATTCTACTAGAGCTGTGGCTTCCACCTGGGCCTTTAAAAATGAGGCCTCTGTTGAACAGATTTGCAAGGCTGCGACTTGGTCTTCACTTCACACTTTTTCAAAATTTTACAAATTTGACACTTTTGCTTCTTCGGAGGCTATTTTTGGGAGAAAGGTACTTCAGGCAGTGGTTCCTTCTGTTTAATGTTCCTGCCTTGTCCCTCCCTTCATCCGTGTACTTTAGCTTTGGTATTGGTATTCCATAAGTAATGGATGACCCGTGGACTGACTACACTTAACAAGAGAAAACATAATTTATGCTTACCTGATAAATTTATTTCTCTTGTAGTGTAGTCAGTCCACGGCCCGCCCTGTCTTTAAGGCAGACCTAAATTTTAATTAAACTCCAGTCACCACTGCACCCTATGGTTTCTCCTTTCTCGTCTGGTTTTGGTCGAATGACTGAATATGACATGTGAGGGGAGGAGCTATATAGCAGCTCTGCTTGGGTGATCCTCTTGCAGCTTCCTGTTAGGAAGAGATATATTCCATAAGTAATGGATGACCCGTGGACTGACTACACTACAAGAGAAATAAATTTATCAGGTAAGCATAAATTATGTTTTTTTCTCATATATTGTTGCCCTTTGAACCCAATGTCTCTCAGGATGATGCTGTTCAGGCAATGCCACAGCTTTCTCCTCAAATGTCCCAAGTCTTAATGGTGTCACATGCAGTGCCCTGCAGTTCCTCGTAATCTCCTGGAGGAGTTTATTTGCCTGCAGAAATGGGTGCTTAGGTATCTTCATCGGTATCTGCGGCATTATCTGCTTTTTCCTATGCTAAAGGGAAAATGCAAGAGGAAAATTTGAGATTCCGATAGTAAGGTTTCTGTTCCACCTACTACTACACAGGTTGCCCTTCCTCATTAGTCTGATGAGGAGGATATGCCGGTAGCCTCTGTTGGTGAAATCTCAGATTCGGACAGTATAATTCCTTCATCTGATGCTGAAGTAGTGACCTTCAGATTTAAGCTCGAACACCTTTGTGTATTGTTCAGAAAGTTTTGGCTACCTTGGACGACTCTGATACTCCTTTCGTTGTCAACCCTAAAGAATATAGTACATTTAGTATCCACTATGAAGTTCCTTCCACTGTGAAAGTGTTTCCTGTTCCAGAAAATTATCTCACAGGAATGGGAGAAGCCAGGGAATACTTTTTTCCTGTCTCCTGTCTTCAAAATATGTTTTCCTGTCCATTAAAGATTCATGGAACATGGTGCCTATGGTAGAAGAAACCATTTCTACTTTGGCTTAAAGCTCTACTATTCCTATAGAGGATAGCTGCTCTTTTCATATTCCAATGGACACAAAGCTGAAGGTTTTGTTGCAGTTTGTATTGCCATTGTGTCAAGTGCAGCATCTTATTGGTGCAAAGTTTTGTCTGATTCTATTCTGGTAGAGATTTCTTTGGAGGAGATCCAAGACAGAATTAAGGCTCTTAAGCTAGCCAATTCCTTTATTTCTGATGCTTCCATGCAAGTTTTTAATCTGGGAGCCAAGATATCTGTCTTAGTTGTGCTAACCAGTAGGGCGTTGTGGCTAACGTCTTGGTCAGCTGATGTTACCTCTAGCCCAAGCCTCTGGCACTTCCTTACAAGGCTAGGACCTTGTTTGGCACTGGTCTGGCATAAGTTTTTTCTGATATTACGGGTGGAAAGGTTTTTTTTTTCTACCACAAGATAAGAAGAACTGATCTAAAGGATTTTTTTTCCCAGGGGCAGGTTTTTCCTTTCTGGTTTATCTGCAAACCTGATTAAAGAGAGGCGTTCTCGAAATGTGTTCAGGACCTTCCTCCCTGGGAGTGATAGTTCCAGTTCCTATAAAGGAATGGGGCCTAGGATTTTATTTAAATCTGTTCGTGGTTTCCAAAAAAGTCTAGACCTGAAGTGTCTCAACAAGTTCTCAGAGTACCGTCCTTCAGAATGGAGACTTGTTCCATTTTTCCTTTGGTCCAAGAGGGTCAGTTCATGACGACCATAGACCTGAAGGATGCGTATCTTCATGTTCCCATCCAGAGGGATCATCACAAGTTCCTGAGATTCACCTTTCTAGACAAACTCAGTTTGTGTCAGCTCCGTTTGGCATTGCCACAGTTCCTAGAATTGTCTAGGTCCTGCGGGCTCTCTTGGCAGTGACCAGGTCTCGGGGAATTGCAGTGGCGCTCTACTTGGACGACATATTGGTTCAGGCGCCATCTTTTCAACAATCATACTCTCATTTATAGATGTTGTTGTCTTTTCTACGTTTTCACAGATGGAAAGTGATTCTGGAATAGAGTTCCCTTGTTCCAACTACAAGGGTAGTCTTTTTAGGGACGATAATAGTTCCTTATCTATGGAAAAATGTTATGACTGAGGTCAGAGAATCCAAAAATCTTTCCTCTTACCTCTCTCTGTATTCTACTGTTCGGCATCAGTGGCTTAATGTATGGAGGTAATTGGTTCGATGGTCGCTTCCATGGACATCTTTCCCATTGCTCTATTCCATTTGCGAGCTCTGCAATTTGGCTTGCTCAGACAATGGAATGGGGACTATATGGATCTGTCTCAGAGGATAGATCTAGATCAGTCGATAAGAGACTCTCTTCCATGGTAGCTTTCTCAGGAGCATCTGTCTTAGGGCACGTGCTTCCGGAGACCTTCCTGGATGATTGTGACCACGGACGCCAGCCTGCTGGGCTGCTGAGCAGTCTGGGACTCGTTAAAGGTGCAGGAACTATGTACTCGAGAGGAGCCTGCTCTCCCCATAACTATTTTGGAGTTGAGAGTGATTTGTAATGCTCTGATGGCTTGACCTCAGTTGTCCTTAGCCCGGTTTATCAGGTTCCAGTCGGACAGGGAAGGTTTGGAGAAGGTTCACCTCAGTGATTTTTATCAACCATCTGGGAGGAACTCAGAGTTCCTTAGCCATAAAGGAGGTGGCTCGAATTGTTCAGTGGGCGGAGACTCGCAATTACTGTCTATCTGCCATCCACATTCCAGGAGTGGACAACTGGGAAGCGGACTTCCTGAGCAGACAGACTTTTCATCCCGGGGAGTGGGCTCTCCATCCGGAGATGTTCTCCAGATTAACCCTCAAATGGGGGGTGCCGGAGTTGGATCTGATGGCGTCTTGGCAGAACGCCAAGCTTCCAAGGTACAGTTCAAGGTCAAGAGATCCGCAGGCCGCCCTGATAGATGACATAGAAACAGTTTAAACAATGGCACTATTTAGGCGATCCCCACTATAGTTATTGTCCTGAGTGTATTCTATAATTCTTGACACTTCTGCAATAGGGAGTAATATACGTGGGTTGGTGCTGTGCATTAATTGAAATTCCAACTAGAGTTGTGGAAGTATAGAAACTAACCACGAGACAGTATGCACCTACAGCACTCTACGCCCAGACTTGGGAGTGGTACTTAGTGTGAGAAAATAGTTAAAATATGACTTTTATTAGAATTAATTAAAAACTGTAGACAAATTACACACAACACACAGGGCATTAAAATCCTCAAAGTAAGCTATGTCTAATCAGTGCTGAATTTAGTGAACACAAATATTAAGGTAAATGCCTATAATGTACTGTACCAGTGTATCACATGGATCATATCAGCATTTTACAATAGTTGTGTCCTATGGAAGTTGTACCTCTGTCTAAGGTAGATTATAGTTAGGAATCTCTACATAAATTGCTGTAGAGATAGGTGTATACTGTGGGTTTTATTAGTCAGGATATTGATGCCAGATCTATCAGATCACATGTTGGTCATGCTAATCCTTATCTCCTAGCAATTATGAAGTAGATGTGCGTTAAGGGCACTGGAGTGTATCAGTATATATTGCTGATATAGAGATATACGACGTTGTATGTTAGTGGCTAGAGGTAGTGTCCACTAATAATGTGCTAGTTTAATAGCAGAGTAATCTCTCTATAGTTATTACATCAAACATGTGTTAGATGAGAGCGTAGATATTGTATATAAGCTATTGGATGTAGCCTCCTGTTATATGGGGTCTATATTTGTACCCCAATGTTATCACCTTAGGAGATTATAGCTTGTAGATTGCGATTACTGAGTGGATGGTAATCCTAACCATCTGGTTATTTGCCTTAGGAAGTAGTTGGCTTCAATTGCACTAATATTATCCCAGGTGTCCCCATACTGGCGATGACTATCTAGAAGGTATTATCACCCATAAGTAATATCATCCTGGGATATTATTAGCTCAGATTACACTCATATTCGCATCTGCTCGAAAGTTAACGTAAGTTATATATTTAGTGTAGATGGTATATTCACTGCCGAGATTGATATAGTAATCTCTAATGTAATGGGTATACTGTGGTATTGTTGATCACTGTGATTGCACTGTAACGCTAGAGCAACAATACTATTTCCTTAGTTTTTATATACAAATAAATTGCTCAGTGCTTAGATTATATTTATTGGCATTCGCCCATATAGCTCGGTTTTTATCTGCAGATTGGATCGGTTTATGTTTAAATTCGACCGATTAATAATTCCCAATTCATATACCACTTGCAAGTGTGTCAGTATTGGTAAAGATAACTTAGGTCTTAATATTATGAATACACAGCCTGCCGGTCTAACATACACATCTAAGTGAGTCACCTCCACTATTTGGCCAATCACTGATTAGCGGTGTGTCTTGATCTGAGCTAGGGTTTATCAGTGTTTATGACTTATGGGTAATAAATGCTAATATGTATTAATAGTATATTCCAATAGATCTTATCAAACACTTAGGAAATTGTGATATTCATTTACTATTGCGGTTCCTAGTGATAAATACTGTATTAATAACTCTAAAGTATCTACGATCCAGTGCTTGGCGATATATATTGTTTCCCTCTAACGGTATATTCCTTTATATGTTAATGATTAGTGCACTCAAAGTTTATGTGATTCTTAGCAAGCTATATCCGTCACAAAACATTGTATCAACTGATTGTGCGGCTGTGACTTCTATTTGCAACTTGTAACAGCTTTTATCAATGTAATCTTAATTGTACAGCTTGCTTTTGTTTCTTGAGATATATACAAAGAAACCGTCAACCGTTCATTAATTACCCGGATGTTATCCGTTTTTAAGAGTTTAGCATGCTGATCAAAAGTAATCGTATCATGGAGAAACTGTGTTTCCACAAATTCTATATGTCTGATATAATGGGGTATTTCGTATTTACAGTTCTATGGGGGATTCCTAATAATTAGCTGTACGTATAAGTTCAGTCAATTACATCGGTCTCGGAAATCTCATAGGCCGATTGAAGGTACCCGGATGTAAGCCAAATATGAGCCAAATGCCGACAACCATAGTAATTATAAATTATCTTTAAATCAGCATCACTGTACTATAACGTATATGAAATTATACTACCCACATATGTTGTATACTACTATTACACCATATTTTGTTAGACTAGAGGTAGAACCTATATGATCCTTACATAACGGATAATATTAAATTGGCATAGGAGATTAATTAAATATCGACACAAAACTTTACTTTGACACGTTAAAAGGCGTCTAACACTACTGACGCGTTTCGCCCGTGAAGGGCTTTTTCAAAGGCAGCGAGCCGCCAATTTTCCAAACATTTATATGTTCCGTTCTCAGGTAGTACCACCTCTTTCAGTTCCTGATTGATTGAGGACTCTGTGGGTGTTGTTACCAAGTTTTGTAAGGGTGGTATATACCTGATGTGTTCATCTGCATTTACAACTACTATCCTTGACTCAAATTGGGTATTATTATTATTAAAAATGCTCAGATTATTGATATAGTGTTGGGATATCACGCATTATTGATTTCAATCCTTCAATTTATATCATATAAAACAGACTGGTTATCACTATTCATGAAATTTCTCATGTCTCTATGAGATCTTATTGTAACAGTTTTTTAAGAAATCTGATTCCAATATGACCTAGTTTGTTGATAGTTGCTGTGTGGTTGTTATCTCTTTAGATGCTCTGGCGGTTTCTTGGGATTTCAGTCTAGCATTCCTGTTTCCTACGTTTGCTCTCTTTCCACAAGTCATTGCTCGTATCAAACAGGAGAGAGCATCTGTAATTGTAATAGCTCCTGCGTGGCCCTGCAGGATCTGGTATGCAGACCTAGTGAAGATGTCATCTCTTCCATCTTGAAGGTTGCCTCTGAGGAAGGACCTTCTAACACAGGGTCCACCCCTTCATCCAAATCTTGCTTCTCTGAAGCTGACTGCTTGGAGCTTAAACGCTTACGGATAGATTTAGAGTTTTGTCGGTAAAGACCCGCGTAGCTAACGCTCCTTCCCCCCCCCCCCCCCGCACCTTTTAAACAACGCTGGTATTGAGAGTTCTCTGAAGGGCTGCGTTAGGCTCCAAAAAGCATAATTTACCGCCACTTCAACTCTCAATACCAGCGTTGCTTACGGTAGTGGCTAGCTGGAAAAACGTGCTCCTGCACGATTCCCCCATAGGAAACAATGGGGCAGTTTGGGCTGCAAAAAAACAGCGTTAAGCTCCTAACGCAGCCCCATTGTTTCCTATGGGGAAACCCTTTCTAAGTCTGCACCTAACACTCTAGCATGAACCCGAGTCTAAACACCCCTAACCTTACACTTATTAACCCCTAATCTGCCGCCCCGCTATCGCTGACACCTGCATTACACAATTAACCCCTAATCTGCTGCTCCGTACACCGCCGCAACCTACATTATCCCTATGTACCCCTAATCTGCTGCCCCTAACACCGCCGACCCCTATATTATATTTATTAACCCCTAATCTGCCCCCCCCCAACGTCGCCGCTACCTACCTACACTTATTAACCCCTAATCTGCCGACCGGAGCTCGCCGCTACTCTTAATAAATGTGTTAACCCCTAAACCGCCTCACTCCCGCCTCAAAAACCCTATAATAAATAGTATTAACCCCTAATCTGCCCTCCCTAACATCGCTGACACCTAACTTCAAGTATTAAACCCTAATCTGCCGACCGGACCTCGCCGCTACTCTAATAAATGTATTAACCCCTAAAGCTAAGTCTAACCCTAACCCTAACACCCCCCTAAGTTAAATATAATTTTATTCTAACTAAATAAATTAACTCTTATTAACTAAAGTCTTCCTATTTAAAGCTAAATACTTACCTGTAAAATAAACCCTAATATAGCTACAATATAACGAATAATTATATTTTATTTTACAGGCAACTTTGTATTTATTTTAACTAGGTACAATAGCTATTAAATAGTTATTTACTATTTAATAGCTACCTAGTTCAAATAATTACAAAATGACCTGTAAAATACAGGTATACCTCACTTTACAGCGCTTCACTTTACAGCGATTCGCTAATACAGCGCTTTGTGGAGCTGAAGTTCAACCTCCAAGGATTTTGAAACAGTGCTATAATCATAGTGAGATTGCTAGAAAAGTGAATGGCACCATTTTGTTATGCTTAGTTCACTCTGTTTATAGCATTACAGTGCAATCTGTGTCTCAGTGCTATAGTCTGGCAAATTTTACTACAGTAATTGTCACAAATTTACAGGTACAGTATTTATTGAATACTAATTGAATACTTGCTGTGCTAGTGTTAAACTAAATATAGCACGATTGCACCCCTAATATATGTTAGTTCAAACATGTTTTAAGGATTTTAAACACTGAAAAGAAAGCTAAAACTGCCTTGTTTCACTTTAAGGCGGTTTTCACTTTACAGCGGGGCTCCGGTCCCTAACCCGCTGTATGAGCGGGGTATACCTGTAAATCCTAACCTAAGTTACAATTAAACCTAACACTACACTATCAATAAATAAATTAAATAAATTAACTACAAGTACCTACAATTAAATAAACTAAACTAAATTAAAACAAAACAAAACACTAAATTACAAAAAATAAAAAAAGATTACAAGAATTTTAAGCTAATTACACCTACTCTAAGCCCCCTAATAAAATAACAAAGCCCCCCAAAATAAAAAATTCCCTACCCTAATCTAAATTAAAAAAGTTATTACTTTACCAGCCCTTAAAAGGGCTTTTTGCGGGGCATGCCCCAAAGAAATCAGCTCTTTTGCCTGTAAAAAAACACAATGCCACCCCCCAACATTACAACCCACCACCCACATACCCCTACTCTAACCCAGACCCCCCTTAAATAAACCTAGCACTACCCCCTGAAGATCTCCCTACCTTGAGTCGTCTTCACCCAAACGGGCACCGATGGACCAAAAGAAGACATCCGGAGCGGCAGAAGTCTTCATCCTATCCGGGCAGAAGAGGACATCCGGACTGGTAGACATCTTCATCCAAGCGGCATCTTCTATCTTCATCCATCCGAAGCGGAGCGGAGCCATCTTCTTCCAGCCGACGCGGATCCATCCTCTTCTACCGACGCCTACTCGCCGAATGAAGGTTCCTTTAAATGACGTCATCCAAGATGGCGTCCCTCGAATTCCGATTGGCTGATAGGATTCTATCAGCCAATCGGAATTAAGGTAGGAAAAATCTGATTAGCTGATTGAATCAGCCAATCAGATTCAAGTTCCGATCAGCCAATAGAATACAAGCTCAATCTGATTGGCTGATTGGATCAGCCAATCTGATTGAACTTGAATCTGATTGGCTGATTCAATCAGCCAATCAGATTTTTCCTACCTTAATTCCGATTGGCTGATAGAATCCTATCAGCCAATCGGAATTCGAGGGACGCCATCTTGGATGACATCATTTAAAGGAACCTTCATTCGGCGAGTAGGCGTCAGTAGAAGAGGATGGATCCATGTCGGCTGGAAGAAGATGGCTCCGCTCCGGATGGATGAAGATAGAAGATGCCGCTTGGATGAAGATGTCTACCGGTGCGGATGTCCTCTTCTGCCCGGATAGGATGAAGACTTCTGCCGCTCCGGATGTCTTCTTTTGGTCCATCGGTGCCCGGTTGGGTGAAGACGACTCAAGGTAGGGAGATCTTCAGGGGGGTAGTGTTAGGTTTATTTAAGGGGGGTTTGGGTTAGAGTAGGGGTATGTGGGTGGTGGGTTGTAATGTTGGGGGGTGGTATTGTGTTTTTTTTACAGGCAAAAGAGCTGATTTCTTTGGGGCATTTCTTTGTTATTTTATTAGGGGGCTTAGAGTATGTGTAATTAGCTTAAAATTCTTATAATCTTTTTTTAATTTTTTGTAATTTAGTGTTTTTTTTTTTTTGTAATTTAGTTTAGTTTATTTAATTGTAGGTACTTGTAGTTAATTGATTTAATGTATTTATTGATAGTGTAGTGTTAGGTTTATGTAACTTAGGTTAGGATTTATTTTACAGGTAATTTTGTAATAATTTTAACTTGGTAGCTATTAAATAGTAAATAACTATTTAATAGCTATTGTACCTAGTTAAAATAAATACAAAGTTGCCTGTAAAATAAATATAAATTCTAAAATAGCTACAATATAATTATTCGTTATATTGTAGCTATATTAGATTTTATTTAACAGGTAAGTATTTAGCTTTAAATAGGAAGACTTTAGTTAATAAGAGTTAATTTATTTCTATTACATGGTGTATCCAGTCCACGGATTCATCCTTACTTGTGGGATATTCTCATTCCCTACAGGAAGTGGCAAAGAGAGCACACAGCAGAGCTGTCCATATAGCTCCCCCTCAGGCTCCGCCCCCCCCAGTCATTCTCTTTGCCGCTCTAACAAGTAGCATCTCCACGGTAGGGTAAAGTGAATGTGGTGTTAGATTTGTAGTTTTTATTTCTTCAATCAAAAGTTTGTTATTTTAAAAGTGCCGGTTTGTACTATTTACTCTGTGGCAGAAAGTGATGAAAATTTGCGCCTCAGTTGCGCAGTTGATTTTACAGACAGCTTCATGCAGCTCCATGTGAAGAGTCCAGGGATTACTTGAGGACTTCAGAGAGGCTTATTTTCGATTAAAACTAATCCCCAAGGAAGGTAGGGCCACAGCAGAGGCTGTGGCATGGTGCTATAGTTTTGCTAACCGGTTGCCAGCTTTAATTTGCTCCGGTTTGGGCAGTAAGGGGTTAATTGACTTGAAATTTGCTGTGCAATCATTTCAAAGCATTAGGATCATATGGTGAAAATTTCATTGGATGATTTTTGGAGATTTAGTAAAAAAGTGTGCGCTTTTGATTATTTAAAGGCACAGTACCGTTTTTTCAAAAATTGTATTTTACTGTATTTGAGTGCTGTCTAAGTCTGTTTAACATGTCTGAGCCTACTGATAGACCTTGTTCTATGTGTTTAAAAGCCATGGCGGTACCCCCTTTACATTTGTGTTTAAAGTGTACTAAGGTATCTAAACATTTTAAAGACCATGCAGTGACATTTAAAAATGTAGCCCAAGATGATTCTTTAACGGAAGGTAACGAGGACAGTCCTCCTTCCTCTCCCCATGTGTCGACATCAGTTACGCCCGCGCAAGCGATGCCTAGTACCTCTAGCGCATTGGCCCCTATTACCTTACAACAATTAGCAGCAGTCATGGATAATTCCCTTGCGGCATTTCTATCCAAACTGCCGTTTTTTCCTAAAAAGCGTGATAGCTCAGTTTTAAGAACAGAGGATGAGCAATCAGAAGCTTTGGATGATTTATCCGTTGTACCCTCACAACACTCTGAAGTGGCAGTGAGGGATGTGCTGTCCGAGGGAGAAATTTCTGACACAGGAAAGGTTTCTCAGCGGGCAGAATCAGATTCCTTAGCGTTTAAATTTAAGCTGGAACACCTCCGCATACTGCTTAAGGAGGTTTTAGCTACGCTGGATGATTGCGACCCCATGGTGGTCCCAGAAAAATTGTGTAAAATGGACAGGTTTCTAGAAGTCCCTGTATACACTGATGCGTTTCCGATCCCGAAGAGGGTGGCGGATATTGTGACTAGGGAGTGGGAGAGACCAGGTGTACCTTTTGTTCCCCCCCTATCTTTAAGAAAATGTTCCCCATAAATGACCCCAGGCGGGACGCGTGGCAGACGGTCCCTAAGGTAGAGGGAGCGGTTTCAACACTAGCAAAGCGCACAACCATACCAATAGAAGATAGTTGTGCTTTCAAAGATCCTATGGATAAAAAATTAGAAGGTTTACTAAAGAAAATATTTGTTCAACAAGGTTTCCTTCTTCAACCGATTGCCTGCATTATTCCTGTAACTACTGCAGCGGCTTTCTGGTTTGAGGCACTGGAGGAGTCGCTCCAGAGAGAGACTTCATATGACGAAGTCATGGATAGAATTCATGCTCTAAAGCTGGCTAATTCCTTTATCACAGATGCCGCTTTCCAATTAGCTAAGTTAGCGGCAAAAAATTCTGGTTTTGCCATTATGGCGCGGAGAGCGCTTTGGCTCAAATCGTGGTCGGCTGACGTGTCGTCCAAAACAAAACTTTTAAATATTCCTTTCAAGGGTAAGACCCTATTCGGCCCAGAGTTGAAAGAAATTATTTCGGATATCACTGGGGGAAAGGGCCATGCTCTTCCACAAGATAGACCGTTTAAGGCCAAAAACAAGGCTAATTTTCGCTCCTTTGCAACTTCAGGAGCGGACCTGCTTCAACCTCTGCAACCGCAAAGCAGGAGGGTAACGCTTCCCAGCCCAAAGCAACCTGGAAGCCTTTGCAGGGCTGGAACAAGGGTAAGCAGGCCAAGAAGCCTGCGGCTGCTACCAAGACAGCATGAAGGGGTAGCCCCCGATCCGGGACCGGATCTGGTAGGGGGCAGACTTTCTCTCTTTGCTCAGGCTTGGGCAAGAGATGTTCCTGATCCCTGGGCATTAGAAATTGTTGCTCAGGGGTATCTTCTAGAATTCAATGACTCTCCTCCAAGGGGAAGGTTCCACATTTCTCGTTTGTCTTCAGACCAGACAAAGAAACAGGCGTTCTTACGCTGTGTAGAAGATCTAATCAAGATGGGAGTGATATGTCCAGTTCCAATTACAGAACAAGGACTGGGTTTTTACTCAAACCTGTTTGTAGTTCCCAAAAAGGAAGGAACTTTCAGGCCAATCCTGGATCTAAAAATTCTAAACAAATTCCTCAGAGTTCCATCTTTCAAAATGGAAACCATTCGGACAATCTTACCGATGATCCAGGAAGGTCAATATATAACTACCGTGGATCTAAAGGATGCGTACCTACATATTCCTATCCACAAAGATCATCATCAGTTCCTAAGGTTCGCCTTTCTGGACACGCATTACCAGTTCGTGGCCCTTCCTTTTCGGGTTGGCCACCGCTCCCAGAATTTTCACAAAGGTGCTAGGGTCCCTTCTAGCGGTACTAAGACCGCGGGACATTGCAGTAGCACCTTACCTAGACGACATCTTGATACAGGCGTCGTCTCTTCACAGAGCCAAGGCTCATACGGACATTGTTCTGGCCTTTCTAAGGTCTCACGGGTGGAAGGTGAACGTAGAAAAGAGTTCTCTGTCCCCGCTCACAAGGGTTCCCTTCCTGGGAACACTAATAGACTTGGTAGAAATGAAAATATTTCTGACAGAGGTCAGGAAGTCAAAGCTTTTAACTACTTGCCGAGTTCTTCATTCCATTCCTCGGCCTTCTGTGGCTCAGTGCATGGAGGTAATCGGATTAATGGTTGCGGCAATGGACGTTGTCCCTTATGCCCGAATTCATCTCAGACCACTACAACTGTGGAATGGAGATTATGCAGATTTGTCTCCTCAAATACAAATGGACCAGAAAACCAGAGACTCTCTTCTCTGATGGTTGTCTCAGGATCACCTGTCTCAGGGAATGTGCTTCCGCAGACCGGAGTGGATCATTGTCACGACCGATGCCAGTCTGTTAGGCTGGGGTGCGGTCTGGGACTCCCTGAAAGCTCAGGGCCTATGGTCTCTGGAAGAATCTCTTCTCCCGATAAACATTTTGGAACTGAGAGCGATATTCAATACGCTCCAGGCATGGCCTCAACTAGCGGAGGTCAAATTCATCAGATTTCAGTCGGACAACATCACGACTGTAGCGTACATCAATCATCAGGGAGGAACAAAGAGTTCCCTAGCGATGAAGGAAGTAACCAAGATCATCAAATGGGCGGAGGATCACTCCTGCCACCTATCTGCTATTCACATCCCAGGAGTAGACAACTGGGAGGCGGATTTTCTGAGTCGTCAGACTTTTCACCCGGGGGAGTGGGAACTCCACCCGGAGGTTTTTGCTCAGCTGACCCAGCTATGGGGCATTCCGGAATTGGATCTGATGGCGTCCCATCAGAACACCAAACTTCCCCTTTACGGATCCAGGTCCAGGGTCCAGGGATCCCAAGGCGGCATTGATAGATGCTCTAGTAGCGCCTTGGTCCTTCAGTCTAGCTTATGTCTTTCCACCGTTTCTTCTTCTCCCTCGGCTAGTAGCCAGAATCAAACAGGAGAAGGCTTCGGTAATTCTGATAGCGCCTGCGTGGCCACGCAGGACTTGATATGCAGACCTAGTGGACATGTCATCGGTTCCACCATGGAAACTGCCATTGAGGCAGGATCTTCTAATACAGGGTCCATTCAAGCATCCAAATCTAGTTTCTCTGCAACTGACTGCTTGGAGATTGAACACTTAATTCTATCTAAGCGTGGGTTCTCTGAATCAGTTATAGATACTCTGATCCAGGCCAGAAAGCCTGTCACCAGGAA
The DNA here is from genome assembly GCF_027579735.1 of Bombina bombina. Classification (NCBI taxonomy): domain Eukaryota; kingdom Metazoa; phylum Chordata; class Amphibia; order Anura; family Bombinatoridae; genus Bombina; species Bombina bombina. The sequence goes on along the minus strand of NC_069507.1, from coordinate 191,094,597 downwards.
AATTTACCATAAGATATGGCGGAAATATCTTTGTTGGTGTGAATCCAAGGGTTACTCGTGGAGTAAAATTAGGATTCCAAGGATATTGTCTTTTCTCCAAGAAGGATTGGAGAAAGGATTGTCAGCTAGTTCCTTAAAGGGACAGATATCTGCTCTGTCTATCCTGTTACATAAGCGTCTGGCAGCAGTACCAGACGTTCAGGCTCTAGTTAGAATCAAACCTGTCTATAAACCTGTGGCTCCTCCATGGAGTCTAAATTTAGTTCTTTCAGTTCTTCAAGGGGTTCCGTTTGAACCCTTACATTCCATAGATATTAAGTTATTATCTTGGAAAGTTTTGTTTTTGGTAGCTATTTCTTCTGCTCGAAGAGTTTCAGAATTGTCTGCTTTGCAGTGTAATTCACCCTATCTGGTGTTCCATGCAGATAAGGTTGTTTTGCGTACCAAACCTGGTTTCCTTCCAAAAGTGGTTTCTAATAAGAATATTAACCAGGAAATCATTGTTCCTTCTCTGTGTCCTAATCCAGTTTCTAAGAAGGAACGACTGTTACACAATCTTGATGTGGTTCGTGCTTTAAAATTCTATTTAAATGCAACTAAAGATTTCAGACAAACATCATCCTTGTTTGTTGTCTATTCTGGTAAGAGGAGAGGTCAGAAAGCGACTGCTACCTCTCTTTCCTTCTGGCTGAAAAGCATCATCCGATTGGCTTATGAGACTGCTGGACAGCAGCCTCCTGAACGAATTACATCTCATTCAACCAGAGCTGTGGCTTCCACATGGGCTTTCAAGAATGAGGCTTCTGTTGAACAGATTTGTAAGGCAGCGACTTGGTCTTCACTGCATACTTTTGCCAAATTTTACAAATTCGATACTTTTGCTTCTTCGGAGGCTATTTTTGGGAGAAAGGTTTTGCAAGCAGTGGTGCCTTCCGTTTAGGTTACCTGACTTGTTCCCTCCCTTCATCCGTGTCCTAAAGCTTTGGTATTGGTATCCCACAAGTAAGGATGAATCCGTGGACTGGATACACCATGTAAGAGAAAACAGAATTTATGCTTACCTGATAAATTACTTTCTCTTACGGTGTATCCAGTCCACGGCCCGACCTGGCAATTAGGTCAGGTTCAAATTTATTTTTGTAAAACTACAGTCACCACTGCACCCTATGGTTTCTCCTTTTTCTCCTAACCGTCGGTCGAATGACTGGGGGGGCGGAGCCAGAGGGGGAGCTATATGGACAGCTCTGCTGTGTGCTCTCTTTGCCACTTCCTGTAGGGAATGAGAATATCCCACAAGTAAGGATGAATCCGTGGACTGGATACACCGTATGAGAAAGTAATTTATCAGGTAAGCATAAATTCTGTTTTCGTTAGAATAAAATTGTATTTAACTTAGGGGGGTGTTAGGGTTAGGGTTAGACTTAGCTTTAGGGGTTAATACATTTATTAGAGTAGCGGCGAGGTCCGGTCGGCAGATTAAAATGATATAAAAACGTGTAAATGCTCAAAACAGTACGGGGATGATTACAAATATATTGGCATACTATGTATGAATATAAACTAAACCTTTCTATATGGCTATGGATTATATCTTAAAGAATAAAGAGTAGCATACTATGTATGAATACAATGATTTTAACAAACCCTAAATGGGTAATAGAAACAACAAAGTGCTGCGTATCTATAATATAAATACAAGCTAGATGCAAATTAGTGATACGTTATATCAAAAGATAAAAAATGGCATACTATGTATGAATAATGTTCACTACGTTGGATTGGAAGCAGAGTTCCGCTATATCAATCGATAAAGACTTGGCAAACTATGTATGAATATAATTCAGCCAATCGGATTGAACTTTAATCCGATTGGCTGATTACATCAGCCAATCGGATTTTTCCAACCTTAATTCCAATTGGCTGATAGAATCCTATTAGCCAATCGGAATTCAAGGGACGCCATCTTGGATGACGTCATTTAAAGGAACCTTCATTCAGTGTTAGGAAGGCGTTTGAAGAGGATGGCTCTGCGTCAGGTGGATTGAAGATGGACCCGATCCGCTCCGGTTGATTGAAGATAGAAGATGCCACTTGGATAAAGACTTCTGCCGCTTGGAGAACCTCTTCTGCCCGGATTCGAGGAAGATTTCTGGCCGGATCGGATGAAGACTTGTGCCCGGCAGGGTGAAGACGTCTCAAGGTGGGGTGATCTTCAAGGGGGTAGTGTTAGGTTTTTTTAAGGGGGGTTTGGGTGGGTTTTAGAGTAGGGTTGGGTGTGTGGGTGGTGGGTTTTAATGTTGGGGGGGGTTGTATTTCTTTTTTTTTTTTACAGGTAAAAGAGTCGATTACTTTGGGGCAATGCCCCGCAAAAGGCCCTTTTAAGGGCTATTTGTAACTTAGTTTAGGGTAGGGCATTTTATTATTTTGGGGGCTTTTTTATTTTATTAGGGGGCTTAGATTAGGTGTAATTAGTTTAAACTTGTAATTTTTTTTATTTTCTGTAATTTAGAATTTTTTTTTTGTACTTTAGTTATTTTTAGTTAATTTTATTTAATGTTAGGTAATTGTAGTTAATTAATTTAATTTATTTAATGATAGTGTAGTGTTAGGTGTAATTGTAACTTAGGTTAGGATTTATTTTACAGGTAATTTTGTATTTATTTTAGCTAGTTAGCTATTAAATAGTTAATAACTATTTAAAAGCTATTGTACCTAGTTAAAATAAATACAAAGTTGCCTGTAAAATAAAAATAAACCCTAAAATAGTTACAATGTAACTATTAGTTATATTGTAGCTATCTTAGGGTTTATTTTATAGGTAAGTATTTAGTTTTAAATAGGATTAATTTATTTAATTATAGGAATATTTATTTAGATTAATTTAAATAATATTTAAGTTAGGGGGGTTAGGGTTAGACTTAGATTTAGGGGTTAATTAATTTAATATAGTGGCGGCGGTGTAGGGGGGTAGATTAGGGTTTAATCAATGTACTGTAGGTGGCGGCGGTGTAGGGGGGGCAGGATAGGGGTTAATAAATGTAATGTAGGTGGCGGCTGGCTCCGGGTGCGGCGGTTTAGGGGTTAAACAATTAATTTATTTGTGGCGGGGTCCGGGATCGGCAGGATAGGGGTTAATAACTTTATGTAGGTGTCGGCGGTATAGGGGGCGACAGATTAGGGGTTAATAGGTATAATGTAGGTGGCGGCGGGGTTTGGGAGCGGCGGTTTAGGGGTTAATACATTTTTTATAGTTGCGGCGGGGTCCGGGAGCGGCGGTTTAGGGGTTAATAAGTATAAAGTAGGTGGCGACGGTGTAGGGGGGACAGATTAGGGGTGTTTAGACTCGGGGTACATGTTAGGGTGTTAGGTGCAGACACTTCCCATAGGAATCAATGAGATATCGGGCAGCAGCGAACATGAGCTCTCGCTGCTGTCAGACTCCCATTGATTCCTATGGGATCCGCCGCCTCCAGGGCGGCGGATTGAACACCAGGTACGCTGGTCCGGAATAGTGGCGAGCGTACCTGGTGGTTCTTTGATAACTTCTAAAAGTAGTCAGATCTGGAGTGACATAACCATAGATCTGTGTCGGACTGAGTCCGGCGGATCGTATGTTACGTAACTAGATTCTACTTTTGCCGGTCTGTAGGGCTTGATAACTATGGCGAATCAGCCTCGCCACAAATACGCTGCGGAATTCCAGCGTATTTGTGGTTGACGGCTTGATAACTAGAGGCCTATATGTATTATACATAAAGTTCTTTACTTCATTATTTTGGTGAAATAAGATTTAATTCGTAAATTTGTAGACTCAAAGGCCTAGATTTGGAGTTTGGCGGTAGCCGTGAAAACCAGCGTTAGAGGCTCATAACGCTGGTTTTAGGCTACCGCCGGTATTTGGAGTCATTCAAAAAAGGGTCTAACGCTCACTTTTCAGCCGCGACTTTTCCATACCGCAGATCCCCTTACGTCAATTGCGTATCCTATCTTTTCAATGGGATCTTTCTAACTCCGGTATTTAGAGTCGTGGCTGAAGTGAGCGTTAGAAATCTAACGACAAAACTCCAGCCGCAGAAAAAAGTCAGTAGTTAAGAGCTTTCTGGGCTAATGCCGGTTCATAAAGCTCTTAACTACTGTACTCTAAAGTACACTAACACCCATAAACTACCTATGTACCCCTAAACCGAGCCCCCCCACATCGCCGCCACTCGATTAAATTTTTTTAACCCCTAATCTGCCGACCGCCACCTACGTTATACTTATGTACCCCTAATCTGCTGCCCATAACACCGCCGACCCCTATATTATATTTATTAACCCCTAATCTGCCCCCCTCAACGTCGCCTCCACCTGCCTATACTTATTAACCCCTAATCTGCCGAGCGGACCGCACCGCTACTATAATAAAGTTATTAACCCCTAATCCACCTCACTCCCGCCTCACTAACCCTATAATAAATAGTATTAACCCTTAATCTGCCCTCCCTAACATCGCCGACACCTAACTTCAATTATTAACCCCTAATCTGCCGACTGGAGCTCACCGCTATTCTAATAAATGTATTAACCCCTAAAGCTAAGTCTAACCCTAACACTAACACCCCCCTAAGTTAAATATAATTTTAATCTAACGAAATTAATTAACTCTTCTTAAATAAATTATTCCTATTTAAAGCTAAATACTTACCTGTAAAATAAATCCTAATATAGCTACATTATAAATTATAATTATATTATAGCTATTTTAGGATTAATATTTATTTTACAGGTAACTTTGTATTTATTTTAACCAGGTACAATAGCTATTAAATAGTTAAGAACTATTTAATAGCTAAAATAGTTAAAATAATTACAAATTTACCTGTAAAATAAATCCTAACCTAAGTTACAATTAAACCTAACACTACACTATCAATAAATAAATTAAATAAAATACCTATAATTATCTACAATTAAACCTAACACTACACTATCAATAAATAAATTAAATACAATTCCTACAAATAAATACAATGAAATAAACTAACTAAAGTACAAAAAATAAAAAAGAACTAAGTTACAAAAAATAAAAAAATATTTACAAACATTAGAAAAATATTACAACAATTTTAAACTAATTACACCTACTCTAAGCCCCCTAATAAAATAACAAAGCCCCCCAAAATAAAAAAATGCCCTACCCTATTCTAAATTACTAAAGTTCAAAGCTCTTTTACCTTACCAGCCCTGAACAGGGCCCTTTGCGGGGCATGCCCCAAGAAATGCAGCTCTTTTGCCTGTAAAAAAAAACATACAATACCCCCCCCCAACATTACAACCCACCACCCACATACCCCTAATCTAACCCAAACCCCCCTTAAATAAACCTAACACTAAGCCCCTGAAGATCTTCCTACCTTATCTTCACCATACCAGGTTCACCGATCGATCCAGAAGAGCTCCTCCGATGTCCTGATCCAAGCCCAAGCGGGGGGCTGAAGAGGTCCATGATCCGGCTGAAGTCATCATCCAAGCGGGAGCTGAAGAGGTCCATGATCCGGCTGAAGTCTTCATCCAAGCGGGAGTTGAAGAGGTCCATGATCCGGCTGAAGTCTTCTATCAACGGCATCTTCAATCTTCTTTCTTCGGGAGCCATCATCTTCCATCCGACGCGGAACATCCTCTTCTCCCGACGCCTACTCGCCGAATGACGGTTCCTTTAAATGACTTCATCCAAGATGGCGTCCCTCGAATTCCGATTGGCTGATAGGATTCTATCAGCCAATCGGAATTAAGGTAGGAATATTCTGATTGGCTGATGGAATCAGCCAATCAGAATCAAGTTCAATCCGATTGGCTGATCCAATCAGCCAATCGGATTGAACTTGATTCTGATTGGCTGATTCCATCAGCCAATCAGAATATTCCTACCTTAATTCCGATTGGCTGATAGAATCCTATCAGCCAATCGGAATTCGAGGGACGCCATCTTGGATGACGTCATTTAAAGGAACCGTCATTCGGCGAGTAGGCGTCGGGAGAAGAGGATGTTCCGCGTTGGATGGAAGATGATGGCTCCCGAAGAAAGAAGATTGAAGATGCCGTTGATAGAAGACTTCAGCCGGATCATGGACCTCTTCAGCTCCCGCTTGGATGAAGACTTCAGCCGGATCATGGACCTCTTCAGCTCCCGCTTGGATGATGACTTAACCCGGATCATGGACCTCTTCAGCCCCCCGCTTGGGCTTGGATCAGGACATCGGAGGAGCTCTTCTGGATCGATCGGTGAACCTGGTATGGTGAAGATAAGGTAGGAAGATCTTCAGGGGCTTAGTGTTAGGTTTATTTAAGGGGGTTTTGGGTTAGATTAGGGGTATGTGGGTGGTGGGTTGTAATGTTGGGGGGGGGGGTATTGTATGTTTTTTTTTACAGGCAAAAGAGCTGAATTTCTTGGGGCATGCCCCGCAAAGGGCCCTGTTCAGGGCTGGTAAGGTAAAAGAGCTTTGAACTTTAGTAATTTAGAATAGGGTAGGGCATTTTTTTATTTTGGGGGGCTTTGTTATTTTATTAGGGGGCTTAGAGTAGGTGTAATTAGTTTAAAATTGTTGTAATATTTTTCTAATGTTTGTAAATATTTTTTTATTTTTTGTAACTAATTTCTTTTTTATTTTTTGTACTTTAGTTAGTTTATTTCATTGTATTTATTTGTAGGAATTGTATTTAATTTATTTATTGATAGTGTAGTGTTAGGTTTAATTGTAGATAATTATAGGTATTTTATTTAATTTATTTATTGATAGTGTAGTGTTAGGTTTAGCTGTAACTTAGGTTAGGATTTATTTTACAGGTAAATTTGTAATTATTTTAACTATTTTAGCTATTAAATAGTTCTTAACTATTTAATAGCTATTGTACCTGGTTAAAATAAATACAAAGTTACCTGTAAAATAAATATTAATCCTAAAATAGCTATAATATAATTATAATTTATATTGTAGCTATATTAGGATTTATTTTACAGGTAAGTATTTAGCTTTAAATAGGAATAATTTATTTAAGAAGAGTTAATTAATTTCGTTAGATGTAAATTATATTTAATTTAGGGGGGTGTTAGTGTTAGGGTTAGACTTAGCTTTAGGGGTTAATACATTTATTAGAATAGCGGTGAGCTCCAATCGGCAGATTAGGGGTTAATGTTTGAAGTTAGGTGTCGGCAATGTTAGAGAGGGCAGATTAGGGGTTAATACTATTTATTATAGGGTTAGTGAGGCGGATTAGGGGTTAATAACTTTATAATAATAGCGGTGCGGTCCGCTCGGCAGATTAGGGGTTAATAAGTGTAGGCAGGTGGAGGCGACGTTGTGGGGGGCAGATTAGGGGTTAATAAATATAATATAGGGGTCGGCGGTGTTAGGGGCAGCAGATTAGGGGTACATAGGGATAATGTAAGTAGCGGCGGTTTACGGAGCGGCAGATTAGGGGTTAAAAATAATATACAGGGGTCAGCGATAGCGGGGGCGGCAGAATAGGGGTTAATAAGTGTAAGGTTAGGGGTGTTTAGACTCGGGGTACATGTTAGAGTGTTAGGTGCAGACGTAGGAAGTGTTTCCCCATAGCAAACAATGGGGCTGCGTTAGGAGCTGAACGCGGCTTTTTTGCAGGTGTTAGGTTTTTTTTCAGCTCAAACAGCCCCATTGTTTCCTATGGGGGAATTGTGCACGAGCACGTTTTTTAAGCTGGCCGCTTCCGTAAGCAACTCTGGTATCGAGAGTTGCAGTGGCGTTAAATATGCTGTACGCTCCTTTTTTGGAGCCTAACGCAGCCATTCTGTGGACTCTCAATACCAGAGTTATTTTAAAGGTGCGGCCAGAAAAAAGCCAGCGTTAGCTACGCGGGTCGTTACCGACAAAACTCTAAATCTAGCCGAAAGTTAATAATACTTATCCTCTGACCTAATAATCTTTAATTGATATCAAAATATTACATTTAAGTTTATAGGTGAGTCCAAAAATAAATTCAAACATAAAGGTTTTCTTTATATATGGTCAATAATAATATTTTTATTAAATTTTATTGTGTTTGAATCAAAAGTAAGGATTTGTTGTTTTGTTTATTTTTGGGGGGGTTGTATAAAACTTTAGATTGAATGTACAACATGATTTTTTTTTTCTTCTTCTCACCCTGCCTGGTGATTTGGCTGATTTATTTTATTTATTTATTGTCCTAACTGTTAGTTATAAATAATGTATTAAAAAAAAAAAAAAGAAAAGATGCAACCACTCTTATAGGGTTATCTACAGAGGTTTTATGAAATAAAATAAATCTTAATATTCATGTTAAAAAGAAAGAAAGAAAAGGGGCCATGGTTAAGCGCTTTTAAAAAATGTACCTCACAAATCTCCTGATAGTAATCCTGTCAGTTACCTAACTGAAACAAATGGTTTTGCTACCAGCATTCTTTTAAGGATCTGTGCCAAAATGTCACATTAAAGTGAAGGTAAAGTTTCAACTATCTCTATACACCATCAATTTAGTCACAGTTAAAACATTATAATCGCTAACTTCTTTTCTGAAAACGAATATATATTTATATAATAAAGATGTTTTAAATTACCCTACTGTGCCGTTCCTCACTCCTCCCATCAGCCATTTTCTCCAACATTGGTGTGTCCGGTCCACAGCGTCATCCTTACTTGTGGGAATATCTCTTCCCCAACAGGAAATGGCAAAGAGTCCCAGCAAAGCTGTCCATATAGTCCCTCCTAGGCTCCGCCCACCCCAGTCATTCTCTTTGCCGTTGCACAGGCAAAATCTCCACGGAGATGGTTAAGAGTATGTGGTGTTTAGTTGTAGTTTTTTATTCTACTATCAAGAGTTTGTTATTTTAAAATAGTGCTGGTATGTACTATTTACTCTGAAACAGAAAAAGATGAAGAGTTCTGTTTGTGAGAGGAAGATGATTTTAGCAGACAGTAACTAAAATCGTTTGCTGTTTCCACATAGGACTGTTGAGATGAAGTAACTTCAGTTGGGGGAAACAGTTAGCAGACTTTTCTGCTTAAGGTATGACTAGCCATATTTCTAACAAGACTGTGTAATGCTGGAAGGCTGTCATTTCCCCTCATGGGGACCGGTAAGCCATTTTCTTAGTCTCAAACAGAATAAAGGGCTTAATATGGGCTATAAAACTGGTAGACACTTTTATGGGCAAAATCGATTGCTTTATTTGGGCATTTTATACATGTTTATGCTTGTAATTCACACTTATATACTTGGGGAACGTTTTTTAACGTCAGGCACTGTGTTAGACACCTTTCCAGTCAGGAAGGGCCTTCCCAGTTGTAGGCTGAGCCTCATTTTCGCGCCATTACTGCGCAGTTACTTTTGAGAGCAAGACATGCAGATGCATGTGTGAGGATCTGAAAGTAGTTGGAAAGGTTCCTAGAAGGCTTCATTTGGTATCGTATTCCCCCCTGGGTTTGGTAAAGTCGCAGCAAAGGCTGTAGCTGGGACTGTAGAGGGGTTAAAACTGTAACCGGCTCCGGTTTCGTTATTTTAAGGGTTAAAGCTCTGAAAATTGGTGTGCAATACTTTGAATGCTTTAAGACACTGTTGTTTCCTTCATACTTTTTCACATATTCAGTAATAAAGTGTGCACTGTTTAAAATTTAAAGAGACAGTAACGTTTTTGTTTTAAAACGGTTTTTGTACTTTATTGACAAGTTTAAGCCTGTTTAACATGTCTGTACCTTCAGATAAGCTATGTTCTATATGTATGAAAGTCAATGTGTCTCCCCCTTCAAAATTGTGTGATAATTGTGCCATAGCATCCAAACAAAGTAAGGACAGTACTGCCACAAATAGTAAAGTTGCCCAAGATGATTCATCAGATGAAGGGAGTAGACATAGTTCTACATCATCTCCTTCTGTGTCTATACCAGTTTTGCCCACGCAGGAGGCCCCTAGTACTTCTAGCGCGCCAATGCTTATTACTATGCAACAATTGACGGCTGTAATGGATAACTCCATAGCAAATATTTTATCCAAAATGCCTGCATATCAGAGAAAGCGTGATTGCTCTGTTTTAAACACTGAAGAGCAGGAGGGCGCTGATGATAATTGCTCTGTCATACCCTCACACCAATCTGAAGGGGCCATGAGGGAGGTTTTGTCAGATGGGGAAATTTCAGATTCAGGTAGAATTTCTCAACAGGCTGAACCTGATGTTGTGACATTTAAATTTAAATTAGAGCATCTCCGCGCACTGCTTAAGGAGGTGTTATCTACTCTGGATGATTGTGACAACCTGGTCATTCCAGAAAAATTATGCAAGATGGACAAGTTCCTAGAGGTTCCGGTGCACCCCGACGCTTTCCCTATACCCAAGCGGGTGGCGGACATAGTGAATAAGGAGTGGGAGAAACCCGGCATACCTTTTGCCCCCCTTCCTATATTTAAAAAAATAATTTCCTATGGTCGACCCCAGAAAGGACTTATGGCAGACAGTCCCTAAGGTCGAGGGGGCAGTTTCTACTCTAAACAAGCGCACTACTATCCCTATCGAGGATAATTGTGCTTTCAAAGATCCTATGGATAAAAAATTGGAGGGTTTGCTTAAAAAGATTTTTGTACAGCAAGGTTACCTCCTGCAACCCATTTCGTGCATTGTTCCTGTCACTACAGCAGCGTGGTTCTGGTTCGAGGAACTAGAAAAGTCGCTCAGTAGAGAGACTCCGTATGAGGAGGTTATGGACAGAGTTCACGCACTCAAGTTGGCTAATTCTTTTATTTTAGATGCCGCGTTGCAATTAGCTAGATTAGCGGCAAAAAAATCAGGGTTTGCAATTGTGGCGCGCAGAGCGCTTTGGCTAAAGTCTTGGTCAGCGGATGTATCTTCCAAGACAAAATTGCTTAATATCCCCTTCAAGGGTAAAACTCTCTTTGGGCCAGAATTGAAAGAGATTATTTCAGACATCACTGGGGGAAAGGGCCACGCCCTCCCACAATATAGGCCTTTCAAAGCCAAGAATAAGTCTAATTTTCGTTCCTTTCGCAATTTCAGGAACGGACCGGCCTCTAACTCTGCATCCTCTAAACAAGAGGGTAATGCTTCACAAACCAAACCAGCCTGGAAACCGATGCAAGGCTGGAACAAGGGTAAGCAGGCCAAGAAGCCTGCTGCTGCTAACAAAACAGCATGAAGGAGTAGCCCCCGATCCGGGACCGGATCTAGTAGGGGGCAGACTCTCTCTCTTTGCTCAGGCTTGGGCAAGAGATGTTCAGGATCCCTGGACACTAGAAATAGTTTCTCAGGGTTATCTTCTGGAATTCAAGGAACTACCCCCAAGGGGAAGGTTCCACATGTCTCACTTATCCTCAAACCAAATAAAGAGACAGGCATTCTTACATTGTGTAGAAGCCCTGTTAAAGATGGGAGTGATACACCCAGTTCCAACGGCGGAACAAGGAATGGGATTTTACTCAAATCTGTTTGTAGTTCCCAAAAAAGAGGGAACTTTCAGACCAATTCTGGATTTAAAGATCCTAAACAAATTTCTCAGAGTACCATCGTTCAAAATGGAAACCATTCGAACAATTCTACCTACAATCCAGGAAGGTCAATTTATGACTACCGTGAATCTAAAGGATGCGTATTTACATATTCCTATCCACAAAGAACATCATCAGTTCCTAAGGTTCGCCTTTCTGGACAAACATTACCAGTTTGTGGCCCTCCCATTCGGGTTAGCCACTGCTCCAAGGATTTTCACAAAGGTACTCGGGTCCCTTCTAGCGGTTCTAAGACCAAGGGGCATTGCGGTAGTACCGTACTTGGACGACATTCTAATACAAGCGTCGTCTCTTTCAAAGGCAAAGGCTCACACAGACATCGTTCTGGCCTTTCTCAGATCTCACGGATGGAAGGTGAACATAGAAAAAAGTTTCCTGTCTCCGTCGACAAGAGTTCCCTTCTTGGGAACAATAATAGATTCTTTAGAAATGAGGATTTTCCAGACAGAAGTCAGAAAGTCAAAACTTCTAAACGCTTGTCAAGTTCTTCATACTATTCCTCGTCCTTCCGTAGCTCAGTGCATGGAAGTAGTAGGGTTGATGGTTGCAGCAATGGACATAGTTCCTTTTGCGCGAATTCATCTAAGACCATTACAACTGTGCATGCTGAAACAGTGGAATGGGGACTATACAGACTTGTCTCCAGTGATTCAAGTAGATCAGAAGACCAGAGACTCACTCCGTTGGTGGCTAACCCTGGACCACCTGTCCCAGGGAATGAGCTTCCGCAGACCAGAGTGGGTCATCGTCATGACCGACGCCAGTCTAGTGGGCTGGGGCGCGGTCTGGGAATCCCTGAAAGCTCAGGGACTATGGTCTCGGGAAGAGTCTCTTCTCCCGATAAACATTCTGGAACTGAGAGCGATATTCAATGCTCTCAGGGCTTGGCCTCAACTAGCAAAGGCCAGATTCATAAGATTCCAATCAGACAACATGACGACTGTTGCTTATATCAATCATCAGGGGGGAACAAGGAGTTCCCTGGCGATGAAAGAAGTGACCAAAATAATAAAATGGGCGGAGGATCACTCCTGCCACATATCTGCGATCCACATCCCAGGTGTGGAAAACTGGGAGGCGGATTATCTGAGTCGTCAGACATTCCATCCGGGGGAGTGGGAACTCCACCCGGAGATCTTTGCCCAATTGACTCAATTATGGGGCATTCCAGATATGGATCTGATGGCGTCTCGTCAGAACTTCAAGGATCCTTGCTACGGGTCCAGATCCAGGGATCCCAAGGCGACTCTAGTGGATGCACTAGTAGCGCCTTGGACCTTCAACCTAGCCTATGTGTTTCCACCGTTTCCTCTCATTCCCAGGCTGGTAGCCAGGATCAAGCAGGAGAGGGCCTCGTGATCTTGATAGCTCCTGCGTGGCCACGCAGGACTTGGTATGCAGACCTGGTGAATATGTCATCGGTTCCACCATGGAAGCTACCTTTGAGACAGGATCTTCTTGTACAGGGTCCATTCGAACATCCAAATCTGGTCTCCCTCCAGCTGACGGCTTGGAAATTGAACGCTTGATTCTATCAAAGCGTGGGTTTTCAGATTCTGTGATAGATACTCTAGTTCAAGCAAGAAAACCGGTAACTAGAAAAATTTACCATAAAATATGGAAAAGATATATCTGCTGGTGTGAATCCAAGGGATTCTTATGGAATAAGATCAAAATCCCTAAGATCCTTTCCTTTCTACAAGAAGGTTTGGATAAAGGATTATCAGCGAGTTCTCTAAAGGGACAGATTTCTGCTTTATCTGTCTTATTACACAAACGACTGGCAGCTGTGCCAGATGTTCAAGCATTTGTTCAGGCTCTGGTTAGGATCAAGCCTGTTTACAGACCTTTGACTCCTCCCTGGAGTTTAAATCTAGTTCTTTCAGTTCTTCAAGGGGTTCCGTTTGAACCTCTACTCTCCATAGATATTAAGTTGTTATCTTGGAAAGTTTTGTTTTTGGTTGCTATTTCTTCTGCTAGAAGAGTTTCTGAGTTATCTGCTCTGCAGTGTTCTCCGCCCTATCTGGTGTTCCATGCAGATAAGGTTGTTTTGCGTACTAAGCCTGGTTTTCTTCCAAAGGTTGTTTCTAACAAAAATATTAACCAGGAGATAGTTGTACCTTCTTTGTGTCCGAATCCAGTTTCAAAGAAGGAACGTTTGTTACACAATTTAGACGTAGTTCGTGCTCTAAAATTCTATTTAGAAGCTACAAAAGAGTTCAGACAAACTTCTTCTCTGTTTGTCGTCTATTCTGGTAAAAGGAGAGGTCAAAAAGCGACTTCTACCTCTCTTTCCTTTTGGCTTAAAAGCATCATCCGATTGGCTTACGAGACTGCCGGACGGCAGCCTCCTGAAAGAATCACAGCTCACTCCACTAGGGCTGTGGCTTCCACATGGGCCTTCAAGAACGAGGCTTCTGTTGATCAGATATGTAAGGCAGCGACTTGGTCTTCACTGCACACTTTTGCCAAATTTTACAAATTTGATACTTTTGCTTCTTCAGAGGCTATTTTTGGGAGAAAGGTTTTGCAAGCCGTGGTGCCTTCTGTTTAGGTAACCTGATTTGCTCCCTCCCTTCATCCGTGTCCTAAAGCTTTGGTATTGGTTCCCACAAGTAAGGATGACGCCGTGGACCGGACACACCAATGTTGGAGAAAACAGAATTTATGCTTACCTGATAAATTACTTTCTCCAACGGTGTGTCCAGTCCACGGCCCGCCCTGGTTTTTTTAATCAGGTTTGATGAATTATTTTCTCTAACTACAGTCACCACGGCACCCTATAGTTTCTCCTGTTTTTTTCCTCCTGTCCGTCGTTCGAATGACTGGGGTGGGCGGAGCCTAGGAGGGACTATATGGACAGCTTTGCTGGGACTCTTTGCCATTTCCTGTTGGGGAAGAGATATTCCCACAAGTAAGGATGACGCCGTGGACCGGACACACCGTTGGAGAAAGTAATTTATCAGGTAAGCATAAATTCTGTTTCCTTATTTCATAATGAATGACATATAGAGCGGTCCCACCCGCTCTATACGTATCTCCAAAGCATGTTCACAAGCAGACAAGGAACAACGCATGCGCATAGCGTCGTCTACTGATTGCAATGCACATGCAGTAATCCACTTTTTTTTTTCAAAGCACTTGCGGCAGTCTCCTACAATAATACAAAATGTTTTGCAATGTGCATGCGCGAAACGGGCGCGCGCTTTTCCTACAAGTATAGCATAGAGATACTAAATGCATGCGCAGAGGATACAGGAGGCGGATAACGGCCAGAATTTCAATTGGATAATAAAAAAACGTGACATGGGAATTTAAAAAAAAGAAAAAAATCGGGTTGATTTTATGGATAGCCCAAATGTAAGTATAACGATATAAATCTCAGTTTATACTTAATTTAAAAAAAAATGATGAATTAAAGTACCATTCATTTAGGTTAACAATCAAAACTACATAATGACATACAGTGAACTTTACCTTCACTTTAATGCTAATCATTTTAAATCCCAAGTTAATGCTGATTTAGGTTCTTTGCAACACTATATGAAGTTTATACTTTAGAAATTAAACATTTTTGAGGTAGAAAATTGTGTACCCCAACCATAAACTTAAACTGAAAAATTTGAGCTGTGTTGCTTTATATAACCAACCTATTTTCATGTTTGCTAATTCTTTGCTGGTTGTGTCACTTCCTAAAAATAGTTTATATTCTGCTGTGCAATGAGCGCTGAACATTGTAAGGTTTTCGTACAGTGTACACATTGTGAATCTCTTACATTATTTACTGTTTTTGCTTTTTTACCTATAAATACTCTCTCTTGTAAATGTTAATTCCCAATGTCTTTTTAACTCCCATTTTGCCCTCTTAGTACCTGTGTCCGTATCTCGCACGTTCGCTTTCAGCAGAGGGGAATCTTTGGCTGGCTCCCCAGGTAATCATGCATGGTTTTCTGTTCCTAGAATGTAGGGTTTGAACCTATATATATATATATATATATACTGTATGTATGTATGTGTTCTATAAATATTCTTCTTGGTAAATATGTCTTATACATATATTCTATGAACGTTGTAGTTTCTTGCTATATTAATATAATTGTGTTTTCAAAATGACCTACATTTTTTTAACTAATTCTGCAGAAAAATAAATCTTACTCGTTTAGCATCTTTTTTTCTGAATTTTAAGCGGTGGGCGCTTGACTATTTTTACACTTGACAATTACCACTTTGATTATACTTATTATTAATACAGTACAATGGATTTTAGCAAATGTCTGACCTAATTGCTTGCCTTTTTCTCTACCAGGAAATCTGCAAAATAGCTTCCAAACCTCTCATTTTATTGACACACATAATTATTGATTAGGTTAACATGTAAAATACACAGATCTCTTCCTAATTCCTACCTTTGTAAGGGATATGCATGAAATGCGCCCACTGATGCTACTTCCCTAACTATATATCGCTAGTGACTTTGATCCGAAATAAGTGATAGGTTGTAGATTGTACATTTGATTTGTTTATAGTGTTCTCTGTTGTCTCTTGTTGTTTTGTTTACTAAATCATTCATTAAAGAATTCTGTTTGCTTGGGCTATAGTGTTTATGGTTTAGACCTTTGCACTGCTGGTCCTGCAGTATTTCCCCACCACCCCATAGAAACCCTTTGTTGTAACATTGACTGCTATCCCTCACCCTGATATTGCTCTTCTCTTTTCTGTATGACAGATGAGGGTGGCTTTACAATTTTTTAGATAGTGGACAATTTGTTTTTGCATAAAAAATCTCACTGTGAAAAGTGTTTATAAAAGGTGCAGGTGAATCCCGTTGCTCTATAGTTCCACGCTATAGATAATGGAAGACAGATTTGGGGAATTGCCATCTTTTGTGTTTTCATGCTGGGTATTAAAAATAACCTTAAAGTGTTATGCAGAGAATGAATGGTAACAAATATGATTACACACATTGGGGCATATGTATCAAGCTCCGAATGGAGCCGCTGCTCCATAACCTGTCCGCCTGCTCTGAGCAGGCGGACAAACATCGCCAAAATACAACCCGATCGAGTACGATCGGGTTGATTGACACCCCCCTGCTGGCGGCGGTATTGCTCGCCGTATTCAGCGAGGTCTGTCGGACTTGATCCACAGTGTCGGATCAGGTCCGCCAGACCTTGATACATATGCCCCATTGCCTGTAGTTAGTTCACTTTAATTATACAATATGTTTAAGGGGAGGAAGAGAAAGATGCTGCTTACATTTTTTAAGTCTAGTATGGAAATTACATAAAAAATCTGCAAGGATAATAGAACTATCCCAGTCTACTTGGCCCTCTTGACATTCTACATGTACTGAGACATATCAATCCCTCTCAGCTACAGGTCCACATCAAACCTCATATAATGCCCATGGTCCTGAAGACACTCTCAACCACTTACCAAACCTGACTCCTTGTCCTGCAGTCCCTCCATAAACTGCATATTTACAATGGACCTCAGGTCAGACCCATGCCCTGCAGCCCCACTCAGCCACATCAGAACACAGTGTAAATGCCTGGAACTACAACCCCTCTGTAAGCCACATGAATACATCCGACCTTAAATCATACGCAGTCCTTTAGCCATTCTCTTAGCTGCATACCAAATCAGACCCTTTGTTAGTCATATCCCAAGATCAGACCTTTGGCCCTGCACCACCTGTATACATACATATATTACACCTTAGATTAAACCTGCAAGCCTGTTTCAGCCACATAACCATATAGCATCTCAGTTCAGACTCCTGGCCCTTCAACCCCTCAATTAGCCAGATATCTTATAAATGGTTTCCCATGCAAGTTATAGCTGCAGTATAGTTATATGGTCATCCAAAACACATACAATATTACAGAATTGCAGCTTTTACAATCTAGAATTTTACGTAAAACACCATTAAACACAGTACAATTGCATAATCAACAAATTAAGAATAAAAAGCACTTAGTTTAAATTTCAATTGAGTAGTAGTTTTCATTCCGACAAATTTCAAACAGGTAGATTACGAGTTGTGCGTTCATATTTTAACTCTGAAAAATGGTAATTTCATCCTTAAAACAGCAACGCAGCCATTACAAGTCTTGACAGTATAGCTGTACTGCAAGCCTTTTAGCCTGTAACGCAACGTCAATCCCGCACTCGTAAAAATGACGTTTTTTAATGGGATTCCCATAGCGCAGCCATTATGAGTTTTGCAGTGAGGCTAAAATGCTTGAGTTACACCCTATAACGACAAGATCCATACCGCCATCTGAGAGCAGTAGTTATGAGTTTTGCTTCTTCGGAGGCTATTTTTGGGAGAAAGGTTTTGCAAGCTGTGGTGCCTTCCGTTTAGGTGACCTGATTTGCTCCCTCCCTTCATCCGTGTCCTAAAGCTTTGGTATTGGTTCCCACAAGTAAGGATGACGCCGTGGACCGGACACACCAATGTTGGAGAAAACAGAATTTATGCTTACCTGATAAATTACTTTCTCCAACGGTGTGTCCGGTCCACGGCCCGCCCTGGTTTTTTAATCAGGTCTGATGAATTATTTTCTCTAACTACAGTCACCACGGTACCATATGGTTTCTCCTATATATTTTCCTCCTGTCCGTCGGTCGAATGACTGGGGTGGGCGGAGCCTAGGAGGGGCTATATGGCCAGCTTTGCTGGGACTCTTTGCCATTTCCTGTTGGGGAAGAGATATTTCCCACAAGTAAGGATGACGCCGTGGACCGGACACACCGTTGGAGAAAGTAATTTATCAGGTAAGCATAAATTCTGTTTTACGCAACAAAACTGTTACATAAAACTCATAACTAAACTGTTACAAAGTACACTAACACCCATAAACTACATTTTAACCCCTAAACCGAGGCCCTCCCACATTGCAAACACTATATTAAAGTTATTAACCCCTAATCTGCCGCTCCCAACATCGCCGCCACTAATAAAATGTTTTAACCCCTATTCCACTGCTCCCGACATTGTCACCACTATAATAACGTTATTAACCCCTAAACCACCACCCTCCCGCATCACAAACACTATTTAAATATTATTAACCCCCTAATCTGCCATCTGCCCACATCGCCCCCACTATACTAAAGTTATTAACCCCTATTCTGCCGGTCCCTGACACCACTATAATAAACCTATTAACCCCTCAACGGCAAGCCCCCCACAACGAAATATACTAAATTAAACTATTAACCCCTTATCCCGAAACCCCCCACTAATTTAAACTAGTTACCCCTAAACCTAACACCCCCTAACTTTATAGTAAAATTATAATTTCCCTATCTTAAATTAAATTAAAACTTACCTGTCAAATTAAAAAAAACTAAGTTTAAACTAACAATTAAACTAATATAACTATTAAACTAACATTAAACTGACTACCAATTAAAGAAAATGTGACGGATCCCCGGCTACCCCGGCTGGGTAGCTCCGCCCAACGAGTCCTTCCGCTGTCTGGAACAAATTGCTATGTAGCCCAGGAAAGTGATTCTAGCAGGAGCCCACCTAAATGACTAGACAGACTAGCATTCAGGTGAAAAAAAGAACTGCTTTATTGCACAGAAAACACAGCTTTTATACATTTCAACAAATGGGGGTAGTTACTACACAAATAGAAACAAATATTATACAAGACAAACATCAGACAATGGTTAGTTAAACAAGATTCTAATCACATCCTGACTTACAAAAGGACAATGGATGACTCACACAACAAATGGGGGTAGTTACTACACAAATAGAAACAATTATTATACAATGAGACAAACATCATACAGTGGTTAGTTAAACAAGATTCTAATCACATCCTGAAAAAGGACAATGGATGACTCACACAATAACAGAAAGACACTTCACAACTAGACTAGATAACAACAGGGGTGAGGTTATAGGGGGTAGGGGTTTAACCCTTGCAGCCTGATATCCATGACATCTCCCCCCCTCCAGTTCGGCAGGCCCGGCTAGATCCACATACGGGTCGGCCTGGGGATGTCCGAGGAATTTATGCCACTTCAGTTCGCCGGGAAAGTCCATCAGCATTCCCATTGCTTTTTCCCGGTTGGTACTGAATTTCAAAGTTAAATGGCTGCAGGGCTAAGCTCCACCTCAATAGTCTCCCGTTGTCCCCGGAAACTCGGTCGAGCCATACAAGGGGATTATGGTCAGTGAGGACGGTGAAGGGTCTTCCATATAGGTAGGGCTGCAACTTCTTCAAAGCCCATACCAGCGCCAGACACTCTTTCTTGACCGCCGCGTAGCCTACTTCCCGGGGTAGCAGTTTTCAACTGAGGTAGGCAACGGGGTGGTCCTTTCCTTCCTCGTCTGCCTGACTTAGTATGGCCCCCAACCCAAACATAGAGGCATCTGTGTGGACAGAAAAGCGTTTGGCTGGGTTAGGAGCGGCCAGTACTGGAGCAGAGATTAAGGCAGACTTAAGACTCTGGAAGGCTTGTTCACACTCGGGGGACCACAGGACCTGTCGGGGGAAGTCGTTTACGGGTCAGGTCAGTCAGGGGTTTGGCGAGGGTGCTGTAATTGGGGACAAACCTCTGGTAGTAGCCTGCAGTACCCAGAAAGGCAAGGACTTGGGTTTTGGTCCTGGGGGTGGGCCAGTTAGCCACTGCCTCGACTTTGGCCGGTTCGGGTCGCTGCTTACTGCAGCCGACTCGGTGGCCCAAGTATTGAACCTCTGAGCGCCCAATGGTACACTTATCTGGCTTCAAGGTTAGTCCGGCGGCTCGAAGATGATCTAAGACGACGCCTAGGTGGACCAGATGGTCCTCCCAGGTCTCGCTATAGATAGCGATGTCATCCAGGTATGCACAGGCATAGTCCTGGAGGCCATCTAACAGGCGGTCTACCATTCTTTGGAAAGTGGCTGGGGCGTTCTTCATTCCAAACAGCATGACCTTAAACTGGTATAAGCCGAAGGGAGTGATGAAGGCAGACTTGGGGATGGACTCCGGGTCGAGGGGAATTTGCCAATAACCCTTGCATAGATCGAGGGTGGTCAGGAAGTGGCCCCGGGCGATTCGATTTAACAGGTCATCTACTCGAGACATGGGATAGGCGTCAGTCGTGGTTCTGTCGTTGAGTCTACGGTAGTCAACGCAGAACCGGGTTGTTCCGTCCTTCTTGGGTACTAACACTACCGGGGAGGCCCAGGGACTTTTGGACGGTTTAATGACACCGAGGTCCAACATTTCCCGGAGCTCCCGGTGCATACTTTCCCTGACGACCTCTGGGACCCTGTAGGCAGCCTGTCGCTGGGGGGTCTGTCCTGGGGTCTCCACCCGGTGGATGGCTGTGGTGGTAAACCCAGGGACAGTAGAGAACATGTCACTTCTCTGTTTTAGGAGTCGCCGGACCTGCCTTTTCTGTCCGGGCTCTAACCTGTCGTCTAGTGATATGTCATCCACCCCCTGGGGGGCGTCAGTATGTCTGGGCAGCTCCGGCATTGGAAGACTTTCAGAGCGCACAGATAGCGGCCACATCTCTGGATCTTTTTATGTATGCCTTCAACATGTTCACATGAAAGGTCCGACGGATCCTTTCATCTGAACACTTCGCTACCAGGTATGTGGTGTTGATCAGTTGTTCCACAACCCGGTAGGGTCCTTGCCAAGAGGCCTGTAGCTTGTCTGTTTTGACAGGCTTCAGGGCGAGGACCTTCTGTCCCACTATCAAGGTTCGGGTATGGGGATTGCGATCATACCATTGCTTCTGTTTGTGCTGAGAGGCCTGAAGGTTCTCATGGACCTGGGCTGCCAGGTCCTGCAGCCGGCCCCTGAGCTGGAGTATGTACCCCACGACAGAGTGCTCTTCTCCCCCTGTGGCTCCCTCCCAGTGGGCTCATACCAAATCTAGTGGGCCCCTAACCTTTCGACCATACAGTAGTTCAAAGGGGGAAAAACCTGTGGATTCCTGAGGCACCTCTCGATATGCAAAGAGGAGATGCGGCAGGAATTTTTCCCAGTCCCTGTGAGTGGCCGAGAATGTCCGAAGCAGTTGCTTTAGGGTCCCGTTAAACCTCTCACACAGCCCATTTGTCTGGGGATGGTAAGGGGCGCTGTGCAGGGGTTTAATCCCACACAACTTCCAGAGTTGTTGAGTGATTTCTGCAGTGAACTATGTTCCCTGATTGGAAACCACTTCCCGAGGGAAGCCTACCCTGGTGAATATCCGAAGCATCGCATCTGCTATGGTCTCCACCTGGATATTGGCCAAGGGGATTGCCTCTGGGTATCGGGTGGCATAGTCTACCACCGTAAGGATGTATTTCTTCCCTGAGGGGCTGGGCCAAGCTAATGGCTCCACAATGTCTACTGCTACTCTGCTAAAGGGTTCATCAATAATGGGCAGGGGATGGAGGGGGGCTTTCGTATGATCTCCCGTCTTTCCTACCTTCTGGCAAACCTCACAGAATTTACAGTATTCCTTAATATCGGCTGTAATGCCGGGCCAGAAGAAGGTTTGAGTCAAGCGGTGGTGGGTCCTTTGTTTTCCTAAGTGGCTAGCTAAGGGAACCTATTTTCAGCAGGTTGGACCGCAACTTCTTCGGTACGACCAGCTGGCGTTTGGGTACCGGTCCTTTTCTCCTCTTGGAGATCCGGTACAGGAGCTCGCCCTCCCACTGGAACCGTTTGTATCTGGGGCCCTGGGTGTCAGCACCTACTCGGTCTCGGTAAGGGGCTAGGGTCGGGTCGCTCAAGGTCTCTTTTGCGAAGTCTGAAGGGGTTGCCCAGGAGGGGGTGTCGGCAAGTTCGGATTTAGTGGGGACGGTTAGTCGGGGTAAGGTAGGAGTCGGGGCAGTAGGTCTTACCTGGGTCCCCGGAGTAGGTGAGGTGGCTTGGCATCTGGCCTGCTGGCGGGTAGTCACAGGGCAGGTGTCAGGAGAGGTATTCCCCAAAAAGGCAGAGACAAGGTGGCCGAGGTAGTTTCCCAACAGGACCTCAGCAGGGATGTTTTGCATAACCACCACTTCTACATTGCAGGCGTCGGTTTTCCAGTCCAAATGGATCCAGGCGGTAGGAACCCTCAGAACAGCACCTCCCGCTACCCCTACAGCAAGGGTTTGTCCAGTGCAGCCAGAGGGGGGAACAAGGTGAGGCTGAATCAAAGAGATGGTGGCCCTCGTATCTCTCATTCCTTGAGCCGCCTGCCCGTTGACCCAGACATCTTGCCGATTTGGTGTCGGTTGTCTTGGCCCACTGAGCTGACGTGGTGCAAGACACCCACTTCTTCTCCTGTCCACTCAGCATAGGGGTCGGAGCTCGCTGTATGCGCACAATGGGCAGCGGCCTGGTTGGTGCGGGCTTTAGGAGTCCCCCACAGAGTTGGTGCAGGGTTCCTTGGCGGCTGGGCTGGGGGGTTTCTTTGTCTTGTTGGGCAGTTCCGTACCACATGGCACACCTATAACACCCCCGGGAATTGCTGCCTCCAGCCGGGTACACAGTGGGGGGTCGGGTCTGGGGCTGCCTAAAAACTGTTGGTGGTCGCGCTGGGGCTGGAGCGGGGCGGTTTGCTGGCCGGTCTGTGGCCGCCTGGCGCCGGGCATCCATATACTGATCGGCCAGGGCGGTGGCTTGGTCAGCTGTTCTGGGTCCCTTGTCCTTTACCCAGTCCCTTATCTCTGCTGGGGTGCGGTTGTAGAACTGCTCCAGGAGGAGGAGTTGAACAGCTCCATCTAGGGTGGTGATGTGGCACCCAGTAACCCAGGAGTTCAAGGACCGAGCTAAGCGGTGGGCAAACTCGGTATATGGCTGCTCCTCTTGTCTTTGTAGACCCCGGAATCTTAGCCGATGCGCCTCCGCTGTGAGTCCATACCGGGCAAGGATACGCTCCTTCACCCGGTCATAGTTGTCTTGGTCCTCGGAAGGGACAGTGTGGAAAGCCTTCAGCGCCCTACCGAACAGTTTCCCAATGAGAATAGTAACCCTGTCGGCATCAGCGACCCCATGCATCCGGCACTGGGTCTCGAACAGCTGTAGATAGCGGTCGATATCCTCGCTCTCATCATCCTGGAATGTTCGGAAAGCCCTGTGAGGTAGTTTCTTGGGCCGTGAAGGGGAGTCCAGGGGATCCAGCATGACCCCCTCCCCCATAGACTTCTGAGGCTCCAACATATGTACCTTGGTAGCGTCAGTCACTATCCGAGGAATAATCTCCTCGGGGTGGGGGTTAGGTCCATAGAGAGCCAGTTGCCACTGTACCTGCCGCTGCATGCCGGACACTGTAGTCCTTGAGTGGAGGCTGTACATGGCCGTCCTCTGCTTTGGTCGCTGTCCGATCCACCAGCCTGTTCGCTAGCCCAATCGTCCTCCATCAGTTCGGCTACGAGTACTGCCTTTGTCTTGTTGCCAGCGACTTTCCCTCTAGCCTGCAGCAACATTCTTAATTCTTCCTTCCGGAGCCCATGGTACTGCTCCATCTGGCAAGATCTTCAGTTGGTGGTTTGGTCGTTCCAGGTAGACGGAAGCATCTCACCGCTGCCAACCAATGTGATGGATCCCCGGCTACCCCGGCTGGGTAGCTCTGCCAAATGGGTCCTTCCGCTGTCTGGAACAAACTGCTATTTAGCCCAGGAAAGTGATTCTAGCAGGAGCCCACCTAAATGACTAGACAGACTAGCATTCAGGTGAAAAAAAGAACTGCTTTATTGCACAGAAAACACAGCTTTTATACATTTCCAACAAATGGGGGTAGTTACTACACAAATAGAAACAAATATTATACGAGACAAACATCAGACAATGGTTAGTTAAACAAGATTCTAATCACATCCTGACTTACAAAAGGACAATGGATGACTCACACAACAAATGGGGGTAGTTTCTACACAAATAGAAACAAATATTATACAATGAGTCAAACATCAGACAATGGTTAGTTAAACAAGATTCTACTCACATCCTGACTTACAAAAGGACAATGGATGACTCACACAATAACAGAAAGACACTTCACAACTAGACTAGATAACAACAGGGGTGAGGTTATAGGGGGTAGGGGTTTAAAACTAAAAAACTAAAATACACATTAAAAAATCCTAACACTGGAGATCACCCATTAGTTCCTGCCACTAGTATTCGTCTCTTCCTGGACAATCTGAATCTCCCCTCAATGACATTAGAGGATCAGGAAACACTTGCTTCTCCCTTCACACTTCGAGAAATTAAACACGTAATAACGCATTTGAAAGCCCTTAAAGCCCCAGGTCCAGATGGCTATACAGCATCTTTTTACAAAACATATAGACATGAACTATCCCCACTTCTCCTAAGATTTTTTAATCAGGCTAGAGAAGAAGGTAAGTTTGCTAGAGAGTTCCTAGAAGCCACAGTAATAACTATACCCAAACCACAAAAAGACCCATCCCTCTGCTCCAATTACAGACCAATATCGTTAATAAATTTGGATGTCAAAATTTATGCTAAGTTGCTCGCTACTCGTATCTCTAAATTGCTCCCACAACTCATAAACCTGGATCAAGTAGGGTTTATTCCGCACCGTGAGGGACCTGACAACACCAGACGATTGTTAAATATCTGTACAGAGTCTACTAGGCTAAATAGACCATTCTCTGTTATCTCGTTAGATGCAGAGAAAGCTTTTGATCGCATACGGTGGTCTTACCTATGGGAGGTCCTTAAGACCTTTGGCTTCCCAGACCAAATTATTCAGGCGATCCAAGCACTCTACTCTACTCCCTCGGCAACAGTCAAGGGCCTAGGATTCCTCTCTCCCTCCTTCCCAATTTCCAATGGTACTAGACAGGGGTGTCCCCTTTCCCCTCTGCTCTTTGCCCTCGCGATAGAGCCGTTAGCTGAGGAAATCAGGCAAGACAACAGAATAGATGGTATTCGCTTACATGGCACTATTCATAAAATAGCGCTATTCGCGAATGACATAACGATATTCTCCTCAGACCCCAAAACCTCATTCCCGAGACTTAGGACAATTCTAGAAGCTTTTGACAATATGTCCCTTTATAAATTAAACATAGATAAAACTGAATTTTTTACTTGGGGATTTCCCCAAGACACAGTCATAACCCTTCAAACCCAACATAGAGTCCAATGCACCAATACTTACATATCCCACCTAGGAGTTAAAATATCTAATAATATCCCACAGATGATTAAAGAAAACTATCTACCACTGTTATCCGAGTTGCGCACTCTGAAAGATAAATGGGATTACACTTACATATCATGGATAGGTAGGTTAACGGCCCTTAAAATGTCATTTCTACCTAAAATCACCTATCTTTTTAGATGCCTCCCATTTCGACTCCCAGGATATCTTTTACATCAATTCCAGAGCGAATTTACAAAATACATATGGCAACATAAACCCCCCAGAGTAGCACATAAAATACTTCAAAGTCCTCCCATTAGGGGAGGAATCGCCTCTCCCTCAATCTTAAGATATTATAAAGGAGCGATGCTTACCCATATATCACAATGGGGTGCCAAAGACTCCCCTAGTAAATGGAAAACTATAGAACAAGCCTCACTGCCGAACCACATATATTTATCCGATCTAATCTGGATTCCCCCACATACTCGACGAACTGCAGATATCAGTAATCCTATAATACGGGAATGTCTCGCTATGTGGGATAAATTGAGACACTACCCACATATAGCTCCACATCCCTCACCTATCACTCCCCTGTCGGGTCTTCTCCAAGGATTACCTGACTCCCATCCACACGGGTGGGCCCAAGCTGGTATTAGAACAGTCTCAGACCTCTGGATCACATCCCCAACCCCGCGTTTTATAACACTCACAGAATTACAGCCTAAATCCACTGTGCCTAGGCACAGGATCTATGAATATACAAGGCTGAAAAGCTTCCTCCTTAGCTGGGGTTTTAAACCCGATCAACATAGACCCCGAACACCATGGGAGGCAACCTGGCAACAAGGCAGTAGATTACACAGGCCCCTCTCAATTCACTACTCTCTGTTAGGAAGCCCAGATTCTGAGACCAAGCTCCCTCATTTACTCAAATGGGAACTATCCCTGAACATAGCTATACCCACACAGACATGGCAACATGTATTGTCCCTTACTAAGAAAGCCTTACACTGTGTCACCCTATTCGAAACATATTACAAGATTCTAACACATTGGTACCTCACCCCCTCTAGACTTAATAAAATGTATGAATCCTCCTCGCCTCTATGCTGGCGTCAATGTGGGAAAAGAGGAGACCCATTACACATATGGTGGGAGTGCCCTAGACTACGACCATTATGGAATGTGCGCTTCCGGACGCTAACCAGTCTAGGCATAGCCCTCCCCAGGACCCCTGCAAATGCCCTCCTACATATTGGTATACGTAACTTACCTAAACATCAGGCGTATTTATGTGTTTACCTACTGACAGCTATAAAAGCAGCAATAGCCAAATCATGGAAAACTGAATCCCCCCAAAATGGCCATATATCTTAAACTACATGGCATATATTTATAATATGGAGAAACCTATTTTTCACACATTAAACAACTCAGACCTATTCAAATTGATTTGGGCAGAGTAGCAAAATAGGTACGATACTACCTGGTCCCCGAATCTTGGGATAAATACAAGTTAGATATCTCTACAACATTTATTCTATAGACAGGTTTCTTTTATCTGCCTCCTACACCTCATTCTAATTTCCCCCTTCCTTCCTCTCTTTATTCCCCATCCATCCCTCTCCTTGCCTTTCCCCACTCCTCATCAATGCACTTAATTTTGTAGAGCATTATATTATGTTTACCATACGTAATTTCCATTTCTAACAACTTCGAATTGTTTGACACGTTTGGACTAAAGGTTTTACTTGATGTGGAGGAGCCTGCGTGCTCCAAATATAATTTTTGTTACCTGAAAGTAATTTATTTCAATAAAAACTTTTCAAAAAATAAAAAAAAATAAAAACAAAATCCTAACACTGGGGGATGGAGCCGACCAGCAAGGAAAATGGTCGCACTAAACCAGTGCTCCGGCTAAAATAACTCTAATGGGCAATATATGATTTATAACTGATCATCACTGGGGTACATTACCACTCAGAATAACTCGGGAAGCTTGGTAGATGTATTGCTACCGATAAATAAGCCCCTATGAACAACGGACGATGGCTACAGGGTGAGGCCTATCTGGTGTGCATATAAAAATACGTGCCGCAGAGATAAAGAGGCATCGGCCGCCCGGAATACAACAGAAGACACGATCACAGTGAGTAAACCTTCCCGGAGCGACCATACCTCTGTGAATTTGACAATTAGGCACTTACACGACTGGCTGTAAACAACGCCATACGGAAGGCCCATAACCGGTTAGTGCTGTGACGCAGATTAATACCTGGAAAGTAGAGACGGCGCAAATCAAAAACAGCCACTGATATATACTCATAGCTTGCGGCGAGCACCTCACAGCATCTCATAACTTAATGGATGCCGCCGTACTGGTTGACAGTGACTGAGGATAACTAACGGCTGTGAAGGATGCCGACATCGGCTGGCAAATTTACTACGATCCGGATTGATGGGCCTGTGCGGTATGTAAGTGGATCGCATATTCACACATAGCAGACATAGGAACCGTATTGGCCACTAAGGAGCATTTAATATATATCTACACATTACAAAGTCAGGGAACTATAAAGACTTGTAACACTTGTACGGTGTACATCACAAAGCATACTGAGCCTTTGAAAGATAGTCAGAGAGACATTGTTTGTAGAATGGCCTCCAAAAATAAAAACAAGACGGAGAAATCTTCCAAAGGAAATACAGGAACAGGAGGCAAACTAAATTCATATTTGAAAAGCCAAGAAGCATCCCCACCAGGGGAGATGAGATCACTCACTGCTGACCGCCAATACTCTATATCCCAAGCCACCACAATCATCTGTAATAGATGACACAGCTCCAATAACACGGGCTAACCTCCAAGTATTATCTACTAAAGCAGACCTCTCAACTATCATGCAGCAAGTCAGCAGAGCCATAAAAGATGGCCTAGCAGAAGTAAAGAGAGATATCCCTGAATTAGGAGACAGAGTGTTGGAATTGGAAGAGCAAATGGAGGACACAAATAAATCCTCAGACAACACTACACAGGCATTTCAGTTTCAACATGAGGCTATTGAGCACCTGCAGGTGCAAATGGAAGACCTTGATAATAGGGGCTGACGCCAGAATCTCAGGATCCACGGCATACCAGAGAAGATATTGCCGCAGCAACTACCCTCCTATCTCCAGAATTTGTTTAAATATCTATTAGATCCTGAAAAGGAGCCCATCACGCTTGACAGAGCTCATAGAGCCTTAAGGCCCAAACCTCCTGACAGCATGCCCCCTATAAATGTGATTCTTTACTGCCATAAATTCACAGACAAGGAAAAACTGCTCCAGGCGGCCAGGAAGAAATCACCGCTTCATTTCGGAGAGGACACTATTCAGATCTACCCTGACCTTAGCCCGATTACGTTGGCTAAACGCAAAGAGGCCAGATATCTAACACTACACCTCCAGGACTTAGGGATAACCTACCGCTGGGGATTTCCTTTTGCCATCAAGGTCCTGAAGGATGAAACAACATACATTTACCGGGGACCGGAGGACTTGGAACAGTTCTGTAAACAATTGAATATAGCTCCCCCGTCTCTACCCAGAATTTCGGAGACTGTCAAAGGCGGAAACCAACAAAAAGCATCTGCACCTAAACCACAAAGAAGAAACTGGTCCAATATCCCTATGAAAAGAAGAAACACTGAGACATCTGAATCTGCCTCTTCTGGATACCCTGCGAACCCACCATGAAATACTGTCTGTGGTAGCCATTTCATATTATACTTATAGTCTTAGCAAAGGGCAAAAAATTAAGACTCACTAGCTCCCACAATGCAAACCCAGTTGAATTATATAATTATCACTGTTTGATAAAAGAAAAATAATTTTTACCCAGGTTAGAGTGGATAGGTAAAGCCATCAGCCTTATTTCCCCCCCCCCCTCTTGTAGCTTAGTTATAATTTGAGTAGAAACTGCTTAGTTCTAATCTTATGATGGACAAGTGTAGAAACTTGTGCTATTTGTTCTATTTGTGTTTTTGTTACTGTTTGTCAATTGTACTGATTGCCGATGTTTTTGTACTTGTAATCCTCAGAGATTTACACAATGGAATATGTCCTTTCTACTGCTTTGATCGCATATTTTCACCTATAGCTATGCTTATAAGACCTGACCATGGGGGATACCTCCGACCTCCGCGAATCTCTCTGCACCAGGTAAGACAGCCTCGACAGATGCTTATAGTCCCTTTTAGCAAAGGTCATGACAGTACCTAGAATACAGGTGATATCACAAAACGTAAAGGGACTTAGCTCTCCGAATAAGCGCACAGTGGCCCTTAAACATTTTGCTAAACACTCTCATCCAATTATCTTCCTACAAGAAACCCACTTTATGGCAGGTGCACAACCCTCTTTGATTTCAAAAGACTTTCCCACTGGCTATAATAATACATATCACATCAAAAAACAGGGGGTGAGCATACTATTCCACAAACATCTACATTTCCAATTAAATAACAAAGTCACGGACACAGAGGGAAGGATCTTAATTTTGGTTGGCCTTTTATTCAATAAACCAATTACGTTAGTCAATGTCTATGCCCCTCTTAGTTGTAGGCGTAGATTCTACCATAAACTGCTCTCGCAGGTCCTGGAGCATAGGAAGGGACCAATCATAATGGGAGGGGACCTTAATACTACATTAGATCCGGTTTTAGATTCATCCACGAAACACGGGCAGGCTAAGACAAGAGCACCGAACATGGCTTTCGCATGCATGAAAGAGTTGGGCCTAATTGACACATGGAGGGTACAGCACCCAACACAACATAATTACAAATTTTATTCTTACCCTTGGGCTACATACTCTCGTATTGACTAGCTATTTATAGATATAAATCATTTGTCCCTTTTAAAAGACACAGACATTCGCCCTACAGCAATGTCGGATCACTCAGCTGTCAGCTTTGAATTTGAGTGGCCCGATACACCGACAATACCTTTTATATGGAGAATGGATAATTCCCTTATCCACTATCCTCCAGTCCAAGAGGTGCTGCAAAAAGCGGTTAAAGAATACTTTCAATTTAATAGTAATGGGGACACGCACCCCAGTTTTGTATGGGAAGCACATAATGCGTTCATCAGGGGGGAATGTATAAAACAAAAGCTACACTACAAAAAAACACTACCACTCCTCGATAACCGAATTGACGACTCAATTATATAGCCTAGAAGTACAACACAAGAATAAACCGTCTGATAAAACACTCCTATCATACATCACCAATGTAAGACAGGATATTAACAACATTTTATCCAAGGAAGCACAGAGGAAAGCACTAGCATTGAGAAAAATCTACTTTTTTGAAGGTAACAGGTCAGGACCTAGATTAGCTAGACTTCTCAATAAACAAAAAGTGAAATGCCATATTAGTAAGTTAGGACAACATTTGATAGACATTTGATAGACAGCAAAGACATTGCAGATCAATTCGGGATATACTATTCAGAGTTATATAACCTACAGACAGACAGATCCCCAAGCAGATTAATTAACCTGCAAAGCTACATAAGAGAGGCCAATTTACCAAAAATTCAGACATCGATAAAGGAAGACTTCGAGGCACCCATCTCACTACAAGAAATCCTTTCAGTTATTGCAGATCTGCCCTCGGGGAAGAGCCCAGGCCCAGATGGGTTCACTAATATGTACTATAAGATGTACAGATCCTGTTTAGCACCACACCTTCTAAACCTGTTTCAAACCGTTGACGAAGGAAGGCCCTTACCGGTAGAGATGCAACAGGCACACGTTTCAGTCATCTTAAAGCAAGACAAAACTCCCACAGACCCCAAAAGCTACAGGCCTATATCATTACTGAATACAGACCTAAAAATATTAGGTAAGATTTTAGCTAAGAGGCTGAATAGATTGCTTACGGATATAGTTCACACCGACCAGGTCAGGTTCATTCCTCATAGGGAAGCGAGGGATAACACGATTAGACCCCTTACCCTCATGTCATACGCTAAACACCACAAAATACCGTCAGTCTTCTTGGCGACTGATGCCGAGAAGGCTTTCGATAGGCTTGATTGGCAATTCCTCAATGAAACTCTGATAGAAATAGGGATAGGACCCCGCATGCTCCATAGAATATTCAGCCTATATGCCCATCCCACCGCGAGGGTTAAAGTGAATGGTATTCTATCGCACCCATTCAACATTGGTAATGGAACAAGGCAAGGCTACCCCTTGTCCCCATTGTTGTTCATCCTGACTATGGAAGTAATGGCAGCACATATTCGAAACAATCAATCCGTAAAGGGAATCGAAATTGGCCCATATAGCTTTAAAATCGCGTTATATGCGGACGATGTCCTTTTTACAATTACGGACCCAGCCCAATCCTTAAGTGTTATCATGCAAGAGTTAGATAAATTTTGAAGATATTCCAATTTTGCAGTGAACACAGCAAAGTCGGAATTATTAAATATTTCTCTAGATCAGAAAACATTTGCACAGAACTATGAAACTTTGATGTTAACGACACAAAGAGACCTAAATACATGGGCAACAAAACCTATATCCTGGTGGGGCAGAATCCAATGCATAAAAATGACGACCCTTCCTAGAATTTTGTATGTACTACAGGCTCTGGCTGTTGCCCTACCTAGACGGTTCTCTTGTCAACTTCAGAACCATATAAACAGATTTGTTTGGGGATTGTGTAAACCCTGTGTGAACAAAGCCACAATGTACAAACCGACCATGGCAGGTGGTCTGGGTTTACCGGACATAAAACTGTATTTAGATGCGATAGTGCTACAAAGGGTGTTTGACTGGCATACTACATCAGAACATAAAGCTTGGATAGCGATTGATTCCCAGATACTAAAAGTTCCCACAGTAGGAGCCCTCTGTTGGGTGCCCAAATCTTTGAGACCCCCACAATGCACGACACTCCCGATACACCAACATATTTTTGAAACATGGGACACAATTATAAACAAAAGAAGTGATATATCTGGGCCTAGATCCCCGCTTTTTCCTATACCATTGAATGCTGAACTTACAGGGGGGTTAGATAAAAATTATCAGAGGCTGACAGAGTGGGGATATACTACTCCCTTGGGAGAATTTCTGCGAGAAGGCAAACTCTTAAACAGGGAGGAAATTAAAGAAGTAGCACATGGCGCATATCACCCTTGGCTGAAATACATGCAACTCACACATTTTGTTAACACATCACCGTACAAGGCAGATTTTTTGAGACAAAAAACTCTGTTTGAAAAGGCCTGCTCGGCCAGCGCACCAATATCCCACATGCTCTCAAAAATGCGCAGCATATTGCAGACACACCCGAAAACTGACTTACCCGCACACACCACCCACTGGCATAGGGAACTAGGCGGTACACTTAACGATAACGATTGGGGATTAATATTTCAATACACTAGAAAATCCTCTACGTCACCTAAGATACTTGAACTTAATTTCAAGGTGTTAACACGATGGTACTTGACACCGGCAAGATTACATTCTATTTACCCATCCTCCAGCGACCAATGTTGGAGGGGATGTAAAGCAAAAGGTAGTTATTTACACATGTGGTGGGAATGTGACACACTAATACTCTTCTGGCAATACATAGAGAACCACTTTAGGAAAAGTCTAATTAGAGATCTCAGCTTGACACCCCACATAGTCCTACTTAACAAATTTCCCAAAATTCACTGTAAGCTTAGGACACAGTTATTGCAAGTTGGACTAAATAGTGCTAAGTCTTGATAGCCTTAAAATGGAAGACATCAATCCCCCTGACGGGACAGGCATGGCTGGCAAAGGTAGACGAGTTATTAGGATTAGAAGAGTTTGGATATCTGAAAAGACACAGACTAGAATTTTTTCGTGACATGAGATTCCTGTGGAAGGATTCACTGACATCTGCGGGCTCGCAACCCCCTGTACCTGATCCACATTGGGACGCGGGGTCGGAGGGTCCCCCCCCCCCCCATAAGGGATGTACGGCTGACATATCCCAGATATGGTAGGTAGTATTTATAATAAATAGTATACAATGTTCTGTGCAACAGTTATAGCCCTAGTGGCTTGTCAAATGTAGAAGGATAAACTATACATGTTAAGTACACTGTGATAAATATATGGGGTTTTTTGTAAACATCGGCGATCGGTATTGTTTTTGTTTGTCATTGTTATTTTTAGGATTTATGTTTTATTGTTGTTTAAGAAACCATATCTAATCAAAACTGTTCTAACAAACGAAAGTACGATATGTAACATATATATCTTCACGGTGAGTGTACCGTTGTCTGTATCTATTTTTTTTTATTTTGTGGGTTTGGGGGAATGGGGGTTTGTAATGTTAGTGGGGCTTTGTATTTTTTTTTAGAAAAAGAGCTGATATCTTTAGGGCAATGCCCTACAAAAGGCCCTTTTAAGGGCTTTTTATAGTTTATTCTAGATTGGGTTTCTTTTATTTTGGGGTGTTTTTTTAAAAATGGGTATTAGAATAGAAATCATTTTTATTATTTTGGATAATTTGTTTGTTATTTTGTGTAATGTTTTTTTTTTCGTTTTGGGGTGGGTTTTTATTTGTAGATTAGGGGTTGGGCATTTCATAAAAGAGCTGAATGCCCTTTTAAGGGCAGGAAAAAGAGCTGAATGCCCTTTTAAGGGCAATGCCCATACAAATGCCCTTTTCAGGGCAGTGGGTAGATTAGGTTTTATTTTTATTTTGTGTTTTTTTTTTTGCAATACTGTTAGGGGATGTTTGTTTTTCTTTTGTAGGAAAAGAGCTGTTACTTTTAGGGCAATACCCTACAAAAGGCCCTTTCTCCTGTAAGGTGTATCCAGTCCACGGGTTCATCCATTACTTGTGGGATATTCTCCTTCCCAACAGGAAGTTGCAAGAGGACACCCACAGCAGAGCTGTCTATATAGCTCCTCCCCTAACTGCCACCCCCAGTTATTCTCTTGCAACTCTCGACAAGAAAGGAAGTATCAAGAGATATGTGGTGACTTAGTGTAGTTTTACCTTCAATCAAGAGTTTGTTATTTTTAAACGGTACCGGCGTTGTACTGTTTTTCTCTCAGGCAGAAATTAAAAGAAGAATTCTGCCTGGAGATTTGATGATCTTAGCGGTTTGTAACTAAGGTCCATTGCTGTTCTCACACATAACTGATGAATATGGGAAAACTTCAGTTGGGGGAACGGCCTGCAGATTACCTGCTTTGAGGTATGTTCAGTATTTTTATTTCTAGAGAGAGGAATAAGTTCTAGAAAATGCTGACAGAGCCTTGTGTATTTGAGGTAAGCCTGATGCAGTGATTTAACAGCGACTGGGATCATGCTTACATAACAGGGTAATACTCATGTTAATATTCATATTGCTTTCTGACAAAACGTTTACATGATTTCATAAATAGGACGTTTTTTCTCTGAGGGAGATAAGTCTTTATTTGGGGCCTAGTTTCCACATGGCTAGTCAGATACTCCCAGGAGTATTTTCTTAAGGCCCCTCTGACATCCAGTACATGGTGGGAGGGGCCTATTTTAGCACTCTAACTGTGCAGTTTTAATACAGACTGAGACATCCAGCTTCCCTAGAAGAGTCCTCTGGCATCTGAGAACCATTTCAAAGGGGTTATTTCTGCACAAAATCGTATTTAAGGGCAGGTAGGAGCCTCAGCAGAGCTGTGGCATGGTGCTCAATTGATTTTTAACGTTTTTTAACGTTTTTCAATCCGGTTTGGGGCCTAAGGGGTTAATCATCCATTTGCAAGTGGGTGCAATGTTGCTTTAGTCCCTTACACATACTGTAAAAATTTCAAAGATTTTACTGTATTTTTTCACTGTTTTGCAGTTTAAGTGCTAGTTTTTTTTCTCTTAAAGGCACAGTAACGTTTTTGTTTAATTGCTGTTTCACCTTTATTAAAGTGTTTTCCAAGCTTGCTTGTCTCATTACTAGTCTGTGAAACATGTCTGACATAGAGGAAACTCCTTGTTCAATATGTTTGGAAGCCATTGTGGAACCCCCTCTTAGAATGTGTACCAAATGTACTGAAATTTCTATAAACTATAAAGACCATATTATGGCACTTAAAGATTTATCTCCAGGGGATTCTCTGACTAAAAAGAGGGAGATTATGCCATCTAACTCTCTCCATGTGTCAGAACCTATAACTCCCGCTCAAGTGACGCTAAGTACATCTAGCGCGTCTAATTCTTTTACCTTACAGGACATGGCGGCAGTTATGAATGCTACCCTCACAATGGTATTCTCCAAACTGCCAGGGCTACAAGGAAAGCGAGACAGCTCTGGGGCTAGAATTAATACAGAGCTTTCTGACGCTTTATTGCCTGTGTCCGATATACCCTCACAATGCTCAGAAGCCGAGGGAGGTGAGCTTCTATCTGTGGGTGACATTTCAGACTCAGGGAAGGCGTTACTTCAATCTGA
Source organism: Bombina bombina (assembly GCF_027579735.1). Classification (NCBI taxonomy): domain Eukaryota; kingdom Metazoa; phylum Chordata; class Amphibia; order Anura; family Bombinatoridae; genus Bombina; species Bombina bombina. Next base: position 191,058,455 of record NC_069507.1, on the reverse strand, counting down.
TTCTGAGATGACAGTGTTTAAATTTAAGCTTGAACACCTCCGCTTATTGCTTAGGGAGGTTTTAGCGACTCTGGATGACTGTGACCCCATTGTGGTTCCAGAGAAATTGTGTAAAATGGACAAATACTTTGCAGTACCTGTTTACACCAATGTTTTTCCATTCCCTAAGAGGTTTTCGTAAATTATTACTAAGGAATAGGATAGACCAGGTGTGCGGTTCTCTCCCCCCTCCTGCTTTTAAAAAGATTTTTCCCATAGATGCCACCATACGGGACTCGTGGCAGACGGTTCCTAAGGTGGAGGGAGCAGTCTCCACCCTAGCTAAGCATACAACTATCCCCGTCGAGGACAGTTGTGCTTTCCTAGATCCTATGGATAAAAAATTGGAGGGTCTCCTTAAGAAAATTTTTATAAATCAAGGTTTTATTCTCCAGCCTCTTGCATGCATTGCCCCAGTTACTGCTGCAGCGGCTTTTTGGTTTGAGTCTCTTGAGGAGGCTCTACAGGTGGAGACCCCATTAGACGATATTCTAGACAGGATTAAAGCTCTTAAGTTAGCTAACTCCTTTATGTCTGACGCCATTTTTAATTTAGCTAAGCTAACGGATAAGAATTCAGGTTTTGCCATTTTGGCGCGTAGGGCACTATGGCTTAAGTCCTGGTCAGCAGACGTTACTTCAAAGTCTAAGCTTCTTAACATCCCCTTCAAGGGACAGACCCTATTCGGGCCCGGTCTGAAGGAGATCATTTCTGATATTACTGGAGGAAAAGGTCACACCCTTCCTCAGGATAGGTCCAATAAGTTAAGGACCAAACAGAATAATTTTCGTTCCTTTCGAAACTTCAAAAGTGGCGCAGCTTCAGTTTCCTCTAATGCAAAACAAGAGGGAAATTTCGCCCAGTCCAAACAAGTCTGGAGACCTAACCAGGCTAGGAATAAGGGGGAGCAGGCCAAGAAACCTGCGGCTGCCTCTAAGACAGCATGAAGGAGTAGCCCCCGATCCGGGACCGGATCTAGTGGGGGCAGACTCTCTCTCTTCGCCCAGGCTTGGGCAAGAGACGTCCAGGATCCCTGGGCATTAGAGATTGTTTCCCAGGGATATCTTCTGGACTTCAAAGCTTCATCTCCAAAGGGGAGATTTCATCTCTCACAATTATCTGTAAACCAGATAAAAAGAGAGGCATTCTTACGTTGTGTTCAAGACCTGCTGGTTATGGGAGTGATCCACCCAGTTCCAAGGGAGGAACAGGGGCAGGGCTTCTATTCAAATCTGTTTATAGTTCCCAAAAAAGAGGGAACTTTCAGACCAATCTTGGATCAAAAGATCCTAAACAAATTTCTCAGGGTCCCATCCTTCAAGATGGAGACTATCCGCACCATCCTCCCTATGATCCAGGAGGGTCATTATATGACTATCGTGGACTTAAAGGATGCTTATCTCCACATTCCGATTCACAGAGATCATCATCAGTTCCTCAGGTTCGCCTTCTTAGACAGGCATTACCAGTTTGTGTCTCTTCCCTTCGGGTTAGCCACGGCACCAAGAATCTTTACGAAGGTTCTAGGGTCCCTACTGGCGGTTCTAAGGCCACGGGGCATAACGGTGGCTCCTTACCTAGACGACATTCTGATACAGGTGTCGACTTTTCAAATCGCCAAGTCCCATACGGACATTGTTCTGGTTTTTCTGAGGTCTCACGGGTGGAAGGTGAACGAAGAAAAGAGTTCTCTCTCCCCTCTCACAAGAGTTTCCTTCCTAGGAACACTGATAGATTCAGTAGAAATGAACATTTTTCTGACAGAGGTCAGGTTATCAAAGCTTCTAACTTCCTGCCGTGCTCTTCATTCCACTTCTCGGTCATCAGTGGCTCAGTGTATGGAAGTAATCGGCCTAATGGTAGCGGCAATGGACATAGTTCCGTTTGCCCACCTACATCTCAGACCATTGCAACTTTGCATGCTCAATCAGTGGAATGGGGATTACACAGATTTGTCCCCTCTGCTAAATCTGGATCAAGAGACCAGGGATTCTCTTCTCTGGTGGTTCTCTCGGGTCCATCTGTCCAGGGGAATGAGTTTCCGCAGGCCAGAGTGGACTATAGTCACGACAGATGCCAGCCTTCTGGGCTGGGGCGCAGTCTGGAACTCCCTGAAGGCTCAGGGTTCGTGGACTCAGGAGGAAGCCCTCCTTCCGATAAACATTCTGGATCTGAGAGTGATATTCAATGCTCTTCAGGCTTGGCCTCAACTAGCAGCGGTCAGGTTCATCAGATTTCAGTCGGACAATATCACAACTGTAGCCTATATCAACCATCAGGGGGGACAAGAAGCCCCCTGGCAATGTTGGAGGTTTCAAAGATAATTCTATGGGCAGAGGTTCACTCTTGCCATTTCTCAGCTATCCATATCCCAGGAGTAGAGAACTGGGAGGCGGATTTTCTAAGTCGGCAGACTTTTCATCTGGGGGAGTGGGAGCTCCATCCGGAGGTATTTGCCCAGCTTATTCAACTATGGGGCAAACCAGAAGTGGATCTGATGGCGTTTCATCAGAACGCCAAGCTTCCCTGTTACAGGTCCAGGTCAAGGGATCCCCAGGCAGCGCTGATAGATGCTCTAGCAGTGCCCTGGTCCTTCATCCTGGCTTATGTGTTCCCACCATTTCCTCTTCTCCCTCGTCTGATTGCCAAGATCAAGCAGGAGAGAGCTTCGGTGATTTTGATAGCACCTGCGTGGCCACGCAGGACTTGGTATGCAGATCTGGTGGACATGTCATCCCTTCCACCATGGACTCTGCCGCTGAGGCAAGACCTTCTACTCCAAGGTCCATTCAAACATCCAAATCTAATTTCTCTGCGGCTGACTGCTTGGAGATTGAACACTTGATTTTATCAAAACGTGGTTTCTCCTAGTCGGTCATTGATACCTTAATTCAGGCTCAAAAGCCTGTCACCAGGAAAATCTATCATAAGATATGGTGTAAATACCTTCATTGGTGTGAATCCAAGGGTTGCTCATGGAGTAAATTCAGGATTCCTAGGATATTATCCTTTCTCCAAGAAGGATTGGAGAAGGGATTGTCAGCTAGTTCCTTAAAGGGACAGATTTCTGCTCTGTCTATTCTTCTGCACAAGCGTCTGGCAGATGTTCCAGACGTTCAGGCATTTTGTCAGGCTTTAGTTAGAATCAAGCCTGTGTTTAAACCTGTTGCTCCGCCATGGAGTTTAAATTTAGTTCTTAAAGTTCTTCAAGGGGTTCCGTTTGAACCTCTGCATTCCATAGATATCAAGCTTTTATCTTGGAAAGTTCTGTTTTTGGTAGCTATCTCTTCGGCTCGAAGAGTTTCAGAGTTATCTGCCTTACAGTGTGATTCCCCTTATCTGATATTCCATACAGATAAGGTAGTGTTGCGTACCAAACCTGGATTTCTTCCTAAGGTGGTATCTAATAAGAATATCAATCAGGAGATTGTAGTTCCGTCACTGTGTCCTAATCCTTCTTCAAAGAAGGAACGTCTATTACACAATCTTGACGTGGTTCGTGCTTTAAAGTTTTATTTACAAGCTACTAAGGATTTTCGTCAAACATCTGCATTGTTTGTTGTCTACTCTGGACAGAGGAGAGGCCAAAGGCTTCGGCATCTTCTCTTTCTTTTTGGCTGAGAAGTATAATCCGTTTAGCTTATGAGACTGCTGGCCAGCAGCCTCCTGAAAGAATTACAGCTCATTCCACTAGAGCGGTAGCTTCCACATGGGCTTTTAAAAATGAGGCTTCTGTTGAACATATTTGTAAGGCGGCGACTTGGTCTTCGCTTCACACTTTTTCTAAATTCTACAAATTTGATACTTTTGCTTTCTCGGGGGCTATTTTTGGGAGAAAGGTCTTGCAGGCAGTGGTGCCTTCCGTTTAAGTTCCTGCCTTGTCCCTCCCTTCATCCGTGTCCTAAAGCTTTGGTATTGGTATCCCACAAGTAATGGATGAACCCGTGGACTGGATACACTTTACAAGAGAAAACAAAATTTATGCTTACCTGATAAATTTCTTTCTCTTGTGGTGTATCCAGTCCACGGCCCGCCCTGTCACTTTAAGGCAGGTGTTTTTTTATTTTTAAACTACAGTCACCACTGCACCCTATAGTTTCTCCTTTTTCTTGCTTGTCTTCGGTCGAATGACTGGGGGTGGAAGTTAGGGGAGGAGCTATATAGACAGCTCTGCTGTGGGTGTCCTCTTGCAACTTCCTGTTGGGAAAGAGAATATCCCACAAGTAATGGATGAACCCGTGGATACACCACAAGAGAAAGAAATTTATCAGGTAAGCATAAATTTTGTTTTTAAGGGCCCTTGGTAGTTTATTATAGATTAGGCTTTTTATTTTGGGGTGTTTTGTTTTTTAAATAGGGTATTATAATAGGAATAATTTGTATTGTTTTGGATAATTTTGTTTGTTATTTTTTGTAATGGTATTTTTTTTTATTTTTTGTAATTGTAGTGTTTTTTATTTTTTGTAACGGTAGGTTTTAGTGTAAGACAGCTTAGGTTTTATTTCACAGGTAAGTTTGTATTTATTTTACCTAGGTAGTTAGTAAATAGTTACAAACTATTTACTAACTAATCTACCTAGTTAAAATAAATACAAACTTTCCTGTGAAATAAAAATAAAACCTAAGCTAGCTAGTATATAACTTAGTTATACTCTAGCTATCTTAGGTTTTATTTCACAGTTAAGTATGTATTTAGTTTTACATTTTTTTTAAAGTATTATTTAGTTAATAATTGTAACTTTAATTTAGCTCTATTTTAATTATGTTAAAGTTAGGAGGTGTTAGGGTTACGGTTAGGTTTAGGGGTTAATATGGTTTAATTTAGGTTGTTGTGATGTGGGGGGCTGGCGGTTTAGGGGTTAATAGGTTTATTTAGTGGTAGTGATGTGGGAGGCCAGAGGTTTAGGGGTTAATAACTTTAGTGGTGGTGATGTCTGGGAATAGGGGTTAATAGATTTCTTATAGTGTGGGCGATGTTGGGGTGCAGGGGAATAGGGGTTAATAACTTTAGTATAGTGGCGGCGATATTGGGAGTGGCAGATTAGGGGTTAATAGCTTTATTTTGGTGGCAGTGATATCGGGAGCGACAGATTAGGGGTTAATAACATTATGTAGGTGTCAGCGATGTCGGGGGCAGCAGTTTAGTGGTGTTTAGACGTGGGGTTTATGTTAGGGTGTTAGGTTTAAACATAACTTTTTTTTCCCCCATAGACATCAATGGGGCTGCATTACGGAGCTTTTCATTCCGCGATTGCAGGTGTTAGGTTTTTTCTAACCCGCTCTCCCCATTGATGTCTATGGGGAAAGCATGCACGAGCATGTCAAAACAGTGCTTGTATTTTGTGCGGTATGGAGCTCAACGCAACCATATTGCACACACAAGCCGGCTGTTTCAAAACTTTTAATGGCAGCGCTATAGAGGGTGAAATAACGCAACTTTTGTTGCGTTCGTTAAATACCCTCTAGCGCGCATTACTCATAATCTACCTGATTGTTAGTTAAATGTTCCTTCCCCCTGCATATGACAGCCATCAGCCTATTACAAAATGCTTATACGTATAATTTGAGGATTCTTGCACATGCTCAGTAGGAACTGGTGCCTCAGAAAATGTGCATTTAAACAGATTATGTACATTTATGGCCAGATTGTGAGTGGATCGGTATTTATCGATCCCACCCACGGGATAACGCCGCTAGAAGTAAGCTATTTGCGCATTTTGCAAGTAAAAAGTTTTCACTTGCGCACTAACCCGATGCAAGCAAAATGCTGAAGTTAGAATATCTCGGCTGTGTTAACGTATTACCCCATAGAAGGCAATGAAGCAAGAAAAGTGGAAAAAAACACCCTACTTGCGCGCATATTCTCAATATTAATATTTCACATTCCAATGTTCTTCACATATTTATTCATAAATACATATATACAGGTATATATATGATATTTTGGTACAATATATATGAATATATATATATATATATATATATATATATATATATATAAAATTATAAATAGGTATAGATATATATTGAAATATCTATTTAAAAATACAAAGAACATATTCTGCTATGTGCAGAACATTGGAATGTGAAATATTTACAATAAATACACAGTACAACACTAAATGAATATTGCATAAATATGCTTTAACATGTTTTTATCTACTTGACTGTGAAGGGCTCCCATTTACTGTAAATATTTCACATTTATATTTTATCTTGTTACTTGTCTTAAAAGACAGAACATTATGTCAGCATCATAACTGCAGATAGAAGGTATAGAACGTAGAGGTGCCATCTGCTTCAATCGTTTAACTAAGGTAATTCAATTTTATAAATTCATAGTTCTCATTCTAGACACCAGGGCACTAATTTCTCAAAAATACTCTCTTCCCTGAAAATAAGGTTTTAAAAAGTAATCAGTCAAAACTCTACAAACATATCAATACCACAAACGTATGGACTGATCTTTCTACTTTGAACATTCAAAAAACTCCATAATCTGTTTTAGCTATAAAATACCACTGCATTTTAAGCAATATATTTCAAAATCAAGGTTATCATTAAGGGGTCGATTTATGAAGCATCGGATGCTGTTTCGGATAGCAATCATCCTGATCAGATTCGATTGGCCGCAAATCTGCAGGGGGAGCATTGCACAAGCATTAAATGCCGACAGCGATGTCAGGCGGACATGATAAATCAGCCCCCAAGAGTCTATCAGAAGCCAGAAAATAGAACAGCAATGAAATAAAGTATTGAAATACAAACTTAAAGGGATAGAAAAGTCAAAATTCAACTTGCGTGATTCAGATAGAGCATATAATTTTAAGACTTTTAATTTCACTTCTGTTTTCAAATGTGCTTTGTTCTCTTAGTATCCCTTGTTGAGAAAGAATATGCACATATCCTACACTAGTGGGAGCTAGCAACTGATTGGTGCCTGCACATATTTGTCTCTTGTTATTGGTTAACTAGATGTGTTTAGCTAGCTGCCAGTAGTGCATTGCTGTTCTTTCAGATAATAATAAAGCAAATTTGATAATATAAGTAAATTGGAAAGTTATTTAATATTGTATGTTCTATCCAAATACTAAAAGAATATTTGGGGTTTTCCTGTCCCTTTAAACAAAAACAAAAAGTCAGCTACTGTCAATCCCAAAATGTAAAACTTTTTAGGGCTAAATTGCGAAAAGGGTTTTTTTCACGGAGCTTTGCGTGTGTCGGAAGTAGTTACGAGTTAAAAGTAAATGCTTTCACTTGAGCTCAATTGAATTAATGTGCATCAGGATAACGCAACTTCATAGCTCTGGTTAAAGGGACCGTCAAGTCCCAATTTTTTTTTTTAATGATTCAAATAGGGCTTGTAATTTTAAACAACTTTCCAATTTACTTTTATCACCAATTTTGCTTTGTTCTCTTGGTATTCCTAGTTGAAAGCTAAACCTAGGAGGCTCACATGCTAATTTTTTAGACCTTGAAGGCCACCTCTAATCTGAATGCATTTTTACAGTTTTTCACCACTAGAGGTCGTTAGTTCATGTGTGTCATATAGATAACATTGAGTTCACGCACGTGAAGTTACCTAGGAGCCAGCACTGTCTGTCAAAAGAACTGAAATAAGGGGGCAGTTTGCAGAGGCATAGATACAAGGTAATTACAGAGGTAAAATGTGTATAATTATTTATAATATATATATATAATATAATTATAACTGTGTTGGTTATGCAAAACTAGGGAATGGGTAATAAAGGGATTATCTATCTTTTTAAACAACAAAAATTCTGATTTTGACTGTCCCTTTAACTGTTACTCAAGACAAAAAGGTTGCACAAAACACATCAAAAATACATTTACCAATAAAGTTACACTCGTAATAATACTATCTAGCAAAAAAAATAATAAAAACATATTGCACAAAAAGTTATAAGGGCTCAAAGATATGAGGTCTCAATAGTTAGGCAGGCAAGGGGTTTTAACATAGAGATACATGCATATACATATCTAAAGATGGACATGTATGTGTTATCCACAGAAATGTTTTCCAACCAGGTGGCATTATAAAGTAGCCTGTGGCATTATGAAGTAGCCAGGTGGCTATCCAAAGCACAAATTATTTGCATAATTATAGAAAAATATATTTGATGATGATTTGTGCAATACAAATTGAGAAAAAAAAGCAAAAACATTGTGTAGTTCATTAACAAATCTAGATAGGCTTGTTTTTCCCACAGACAACCTCTGAATTACATTTTTTCCAATGCAGCGTAGGATTCTAGGTAAGATATGCAAATAAGGTTCACATTGACACACTTTTTTTACTTCAAGTCTGCTTTTACGCAGATTACCTTTACGCCAAAGCATCGCTGTTCACACAGCTTATAAGCTTAGCTAGGGTTAGTGCAGCGATTCAGAACCATCCCAGGACAGACTGTTGTGTGGTGTTTGCCACTCATGACCTGGGAGAAGGTTTGAATCACTACTGGGTGAAGTTGATTTCTGGGCAAAATACATTTAAAATTAGGGGGAGGCAAAAAGTTAGTTTAAAATGCTCCACTACGCACAAAATATAGAGAAAATAACTCATTGTGTAGTTCATTAACAAATCTAGACAGACCAGAAGGCTTGTTACCATCTAAAAGGGGAGGAGAATCCACGGCTTCATTCATTACTATTGGGAATTGAGAATCTGGCCACCAGGAGGAGACAAAGGCACCCCAGCCTTAAATACCTCCTCCACTTCCCTCATCCCCCAGTCATTCTTTGCCTTTCGTCACTGGAGGATGGCAGAAGAGTGTCGGAGTTTCGAGTAGTCTCTTATGGAGGGTAGTACTCTTCGCAGTGGAGCTGGAGTTTTAAGTAGTCCTGTCAGCCTCTCAGTGAGAGCCTGGGTGAAAGTTAGAGTCTGGAGATGCAGGGAGAGTCTTTCTGCAAAACCATCCCGACTCATATTAACAGCTCCATAAGCAATCAGCGTTGACGAGTTTCGCTGCCTGCTTTCTTAACTCAAGTCCATGTCAGGAGCGAGGCTACTAACCTGTCACACTTTAAGGGCCATGTTCCTGTTCCATGGTGTAGATTCTGGTAAAATCGTTTCATTTTGTATAATAATGATAACATAGAAGACAGGGTCACAGTGTGGCGCCTTTTTATCTATACAGAATCATGGGTTAATATTCCTGGAAGGGGGTTTATACATGATATTGTTTATTGTGTCATTGATGCGCTATGTGCAAGATGAGGCTCTTGCAATGTGTAGAACTTTCAGGTTACTTGTGGAAACTTGCGCAGCCATTTTTTTGGCGCTTTTTCCTAGTGCAAGGGTGGTCCTGCTAGGCATTCCATGCGACTGGGTGTGGCTATCTATCCTTCCTATTGATCTGTGGCACAGGAGACATTGCATTTTCTGTAGTCCGGGTCCTAGGAGGTGGTGAGTGCCATGGCCATTGGTGGTATAAAGGTGCCTTTTTAATCAAGAAAGTTAGTCTAACCAAGTCCCTCTGAGCCGTCTACCTCTCAGGTATTACTACCCTTGTTACATTATCCACTCCACATGCAGTTCCCCGTAGCACATCTAATCCTCCATCTGGAGGGGGCCTTCTTCCTGCGGACTTTGCTTCGCAGTTAAAAATGGCAATGTCTGCGGCCCTCGGTGCATTACCTCGCTCTAACTAACGCAAGAGAAGGGTTAAACATAGCTCTCCTGACCCGGAGTCATCTAAATATTTATCGGATTTAGCTATTATGTCCCAGTTATCCGATGATGAGTTAACCTCTGTAGTTTCAGAATGTGAACTTTCTGGGTCGGAGTCCTTAGCGTCTAAGCCTCCTGCTGCGGAGGAACCGTCCTTTAGATTTAAAATTGAGCACTTGCGTTTTTTATTAAAGTAGGTTCTGTCTACATTAGAGTCTCCTGAGGTTGCGCTGCCTGAAGAACCTATGATACCTCAATTAGACAGAGTTTACGAAGACAGGAAAGTTCCTTTGACTTTTCCTGTGCCGGTTAAGATGGCGAATATTATTAAGAACGAATGGGAAAGAATTGGTTCTTCCTTTTCCCCCTCGTCTACTTTTAAAAAGTTGTTCCCAGACTCTCAACTGGATTTGTGGGGCTCCATTCCTAAGGTGGATGGTGCTCTTTCTACACTTGCTAAACATACTACTTAACCTCTTGAGGATAGTTCTTCGTTCAGAGAGCCGATGGATAAGAAATTGGAAACCTTTCTGAGAAAGATGTTTCAACATACAGGTTTTTTGTTTCAACCAACGGCTGTAGTTGCCACGGTTGCCGGAGCGGCTACCTACTGGTGCAACTCTTTGTCAGGACTTATTGAGGTGGAGTCTCCCCTCGAGGATATTTAAGACAGAATTAAAGCTCTGACAATTGCTAATTCTTTTATCTGTGATGCGAACATGCAAATTATTTGCCTAAATGCAAAGGCCTCTGGCTTTGCGGTCCTAGCCGCCGGGCGCTCTGGTTGAAATCTTAGTCTGCGGATATGACTTCTAAGTCCAAACTCCTTTCTCTTCCCTTTAAGGGAAAGATTTTATTTGGTCCAGGCCTGGACTCCATTATTTCGGAGGCAAGGGTGCCTTCCTACTGCAAGATAAGAAGAACAAGTCTAAGGGACGACAATCTTCTAATTTTCATTCCTTTCGTTCTGACAAATCCCAACGACAACAATCCTCCTCTAAGCCGGAGCAACCCATGAGTATTTGGAAGCTGGCTCAGTCCTGGAATCAATCCAAGCAGAATAAGAAGCCCGGCAAAAACAAATCGTCAGGAAGGGGCGGCCCCCGGTCCGGGATTGGATCGTGTAGGGGGCAGACTGTCTCTTTTTTTCAGATGCCTGGTTCAAGGACGTACAGGATCCGTGGGTTCTGCAGGTGGTATCTCAGAGATACAAGATAGGCTTCAAATCTCATCCTCCAAGGGGCAGATTCCTTCTCTCGAATCTGTCTACCAAACCAGAAAAGAGGGATGCCTTTCTAGGGTGCGTTCGGGATCTATCCTCCTTAGGAGTTGTTGTCCAGGTGTCTATCAAAGAAAGAGGTTTGGCGTTTTATTCAAACATTTTCGTAGTCCCAAAGAATGAGGTGAACTTTCCGCCTAATTCTGAAACCAAAAGTGCTTTAACAAATTTCTAAGTGTCCCTTCCTTCAAGATGGAGTCAATAAGGTCCATCCTTCCTTTAATTCAGGAAGGCCAGTTTATAACCTCTATAGATCTGAAGGACGCTTACCTTCATGTTCCAATCCACAGGGAACACTTTCAGTTCCTGAGGTTTGCAATACTGGTCCAGCACTTCCAGTTTATTGCCCTTCCGTTTGGCCTAGCTACTGCTCCAAGAATCTTTACAAAGATTCTGGGGGCTCTTCTAGCCATTGCTGGAACTCAGGGTATTGCAGTAGCCCCATACTTGGACGATATTCTGGTGCAAGCACCATCCTTTCATCTTGCAGAAGAATTCTCGGAGTCCCTTCTCAGTCTTCTTCGATCACATGGATGGAAGATAGACTTGGAAAAGAGTTCTCTTATCCCAAGTACCAGGGTGGAACTCCTGGGTACTATAATAGACTCAATATCCATGAGGATATTTTTAACAGACCAGAGACGTTGCAAGCTAACTTCGGCATGTCTTGCTCTCCAGACCTCCTTGAGTCCCTCTGTGGCTCAGTGTATGGAGGTGATTGGTCTCATGGTGTCCTGCATGGACATCATTCCTTTTGCCAGGTTCCGTCTCAGACCTTTACATCTGTGCATGTTGAGGTAGTGGAATGGGGAACATTCAGATTTGTCTCAACAGATTGTATTAGACAGCTGGTCGAGAGAATAGCTCTCTTGGTGGCTCTGTCCAGATCATCTATCCTGAGGGACATGCTTCTTAAGACCATCCTGGGAGATTGTGACTACGGACACAAGCCTATCCGGATGGGGAGCTGGTTAGGGTGCCAGGAAGGCACAGGGGTTGTGGACTCAGGAGGAGTCCTCCCTCCCGATCAATATTTTGGGACTACGGGCAATCTTCAAGACCTTGAAGTCTTGGCCACTTCTGGGTTCGTCCAAGTTTATCAGATTCCAATCTGACAATATAACCTCGGTGGCTTACATCAACCATCAAGGGGGAACGAGAAGTTTTTTGGCGATGGAGGAAGTATCTCAGATTTGCTGTCAGCGATCCACATTCCGGGTGTGGACAACTGGGAGGCAGATTTTATCAGCAGGCAATCCTTCCATCCAGGGGAATGGTCTCTCCGTCCTGAGATGTTTGCAGAGATATGCAGCAAGTGGGGGACGCTGGAGATAGATCTCATGGCGTCCCGTCTCAATACCAAGCTACCCAGGTACGGGTCCAGGTCGAGGGATCCCCAAGCTGATCTAATAGATGCACTAGCAGTGCCCTGGATGTTCAAACTCATATATCTTTTTCCTCCATTACCGCTTCTTCCTTGAATAGTGGCCCGCATCAAGCAGGTGTGGGTATCAGTAATGTTGATTGCTACATTGTGGCCGTGAAGGACGTGGTTCGCGGATCTCCTCATCTCTGTGGAAGTTACCTTGTCGCAGAGACCTGCTGATACAAGGTCATTTTGTTCATCAAAACCTAGATTCTCTGAAACTGACTGCATGGAGATTTAATGCTTAGTCTTAGCCAAGAGAGGTTTCTCTGAGAGTGTCATTGATACTCTTATTCAAGCTCTTAAACCAGTTACTCAGCATATCTACCACAAGGTGTAGAGGACCTACTTATTCTGGTGTAAAGAGTCTGGTTTTTCCTGGCATAGAGTTAAGGTTGCCAGGATCTTATCTTTTCTCCAGGATGGTCTGGAGAAGGGCTTTTCTGCTAGTTCCCTGAGGGGACAGATTTTGGCCCTGTCGGTTTTATTGCACAAGAGACTGGGGGAGCTTCCAGACATGCAGTCCTTTGTTAAAGCTCTGATTATGATCTGGTTTCGGGTTTTGCAACAGGTTCCATTTGAGCCTCTGCATTCCGTTGACATTAAATTGTTATCTTGGAAGGTTTTCTTTATTGGCTATTGCCTCTGCGCGTAGAGTTTATGAGATCTCTGCTTTGCACTGTCAGCCCCCTTATCTGGTTTGTCATGCAGATAAGGCAGTTTTACATACTAAATTAGGTTTTCTTCCTAAGGTTGTGTCAGATTGCAACATCAATCAGGAGATTGTGTTTCTTTTCTTGTGTCCTAATCCTTCTTCATCGAAAGAACACTTACTTCACAATTTGGATGTGGTTTGCACCTTGAAGTTCTATCTTCAGGTTACTAAGGTGTTTAGACAATCTTCCTCTTTGTTTGTTGTCTTTTCGGGGAAGCATAAAGGGCAGAAGGCTACTTCGACTTCCCTATCTTTTAAGGAGTGTCATCCGCTTAGCTTACGAGACAGCAGGACATCGTCCTCCTGAGAGGATAATGGCTAATTCCCCTAGAGCAGTGGCTTCCTCTTGGGCCTTTACCCTTTGAGTGCTAAGCACTTTCCCACCTTGGTGCTAAGATTATTTAATTTTTTTTCTATTTTTTAACAAAAATGTTTTAACTTTTTTTTCAGACCCCCAATACTCCTGAGATACAGGCTTCTAAGCAGTATGCCCCCTGCTCCTATACTTAACATTGTTAAGTATAAATAAAGTTGCACAGTGACGTCATCACGTTATTGCGTGTGACATCACCGCGCATAACGTGAAGCCCCGGCGATGCCTGTCACTATGCAGGCCCGATCGCCGGGGAAGGAGTGGTTGGGAGCCCCCAGATCTCCCTCAAGGTGGGAGAGTGCTGGTGACGGCTCAGAGCCGTCATTAGCACCAGAGTGGGAAACTCTGTAACGGCTCAGAGTCGTCATTAGCACTCAGGGGGTTAAGAACGAGGCCTCTATGGATCAGATTTGTAAGGCGGCTACCTGGTCCTCCTTACATACGTTTTCAAAATGTTACAAGTTTGATGTTTTTGCAGCTTTTGGGAGAAAAGTTTTGCAGGCTGTGGTGCCCTCAGAATAGGGTCCGCCTCTTACTTTTTTGTTCCCTCCTGTTATTCATTCAGTGTCCTCTGGATCTTGCGTATAGTTTTCCCAACAGTAAGGAATGAAGTTGTGGACTCTTCCTATCTTAGGAAGGAAAACATAATTTATGCTTACCAGATAAATTCCATTCCTTTTTGATAGGGAGAGTCCACGGCCCCCGCCCGTTTTTTTTCTTGCCTATGGGCGGTCCCCTATTATTTATTTTATTCTTCTGGCACCATTTACACCCTAATGTTTCTCCTACTGTTCCTTGTTTCCTCGGCAGAATGACTGGGGTAATGAGGAAGTAGGAGGGATATTTAAGCCTTTGGTTGGGGTGTCTTTGCCTCCTCCTGGTGGCCAGGTGTTGTGTTTCCCAACAGTAAGGAATGAAGCCGTGGACTCTCCCTATTCGGAAGGAAAGGAATTTATCTGGTAAGCATAAATTATGTTTTTATTAGAAGTTTTTAAAGCATAAAAACGAAAAATATTAAAAGCACATAAATGAGTAAAGTCAGAGAGGGAAATTGGTAAACTCCTGAATTTAGCGTAATATGATGAATGTGTGATTATAGCACATCGATTTCTGCAATAATAAGGTACTTAAATAATTAGTGGGGGTCTGAATTAGGACCCTTATTCCACTAAACCTAATTGCGTCAGTACAATGCTAACTGCTCCACTATTATAAGTATAATGCGCTAAAATTCCTATAAAACCCTCCTTTTTAGTTATTATTATATTCCCATTATGCTATTAAAATTATTGGACAAAACAAACACAGGCTTGACAAATGGCAAGGCTTTTTCAAAGGGCACCAAGCTAAACTACTCACTGTAATTTATAGGGTCCCGCTATTGGTGATTTGTGAATTCAGCTGTCAATCATTTATAAAGCGATTTGATTGGTTGGAATACGGCATAGTTCTGAAAGTGATAATTGTGTCTACTAACCACAATTTCAGAGTGACATTGTTCTTCGGGTGGTGGCCTTAATACCGGATCTTCTCATTTTGGTAACACAGATAGTTATTAAGTTTATATTGCATCAAATGTGAGTTTGCGATCACAGATTGGTTCAGGCTCATGTCAATAATCTCACCAACCCATAACATTGGATATGACCAACGTCATTCATCTGGTCTAATCAAATTAGAATTCAAGTATGTTTATATGTATAAAGGTTGTGATAGAATTTTAAAGATAGTTCATGTTGTTATAAAGCAATTATACTTAGTGCTTAAGTGATAAGAATATGTAAAGGAACATAGGAAAGTGAATTGTATAAAAACGATTTTGTGGCTATCACGATTGGCTGATTAAGCTGTGAATCATTTGTGAATTTAACAGTTGGAAACAATTTATCTGTTATATTGTTCCATCTAAAAGCTCGTTTTCATTGAGCCGTAATTAGGCTTGCATGCGCTCGCAAACTGTTAAATAAGCTGTCAGAAGCAATATCATTCAGCGACTACTTCCAACGGCCCATTATAACTCAATTTCAGCAACCTGCCGAAAACATTATCGTGTCCCATACAAAGTATCAGAAGCCGCTAATCTTTACATAATACCAGGTTTCCAATGCCAGCGCAAACCGTTAATACACTGTCGGAGGCTGCCGATACAGTAACAAAAATTACACCCAGCTCAACTAGGTGTAAAACAGGAAAAATGTTTTCTTTGAGACCCTTTTCCCATTGAAATCTAACCCGACACGTCAAACCCACGTCAAGCTCAGATGCTCTTCTTTCAAATGTATCCATTTTATGTACACATGTTATTAAAACAATATGCTACTACTCTCACAGAGGTTGGAGATCATTCTGTGGAATTCAGAACCCTGAGACTCATAATGTGCACTGATTTGTTGATATATGTAGGAGCTTCTTTATGTCTGTCCCTAATTGGTCACTGCAAAGGGAGTGATATAAACATCATTCAAAAGATTTTTAGATGTAGATCATAAGCAATCCAGTGAATAATTTCTGATTAATAAAATTCTTTAATAAGAAAAAAGTACTTTACTGTTACTTTTAATATAAAACATACATGACACAAGCTGTCAGAGGAAGATTCTCATGCACAGACAGACACTATGGGGCCAATTTATTATGCCCCATATTGGCCGAAATGCATCTGTTTCTGCAGGAAAAAGGAGGTAAGAAGCAGCAGTCTTAAGACCGCTACTCCTTAACTCATACGTCTCCTCTGAGCGGCGGTACTCCTTAACTCATACGCCTCCTCTGGTGAACTGCTTGTGCAATGCCGCCTCCTGCAGATTCGCGGCCAATCACCCGCTAACAGGGGAAGTCAATCAACCCGATCGTATACGATCGGGCTGATTGATGTCTGCAGCCTTAGAGGCAGTGGATGAATTAAGGAGCAGTGCTCTTAAGACCGCTGCTTCTTAACTCCTGTTTCCAGCGAGCCTGAAGGCTTGTGCGGAAACATGTAAATTAGGTGCAATACGGGCCCTGCTAAATTGTCCCCAATGTATCTAATAGCACATTTCTTATTACTGAAGCAGTCCAACCTTGCATTAAAATACTGGTTGCTCTGTTATACCAGCCAGGATGCAACCCTGAGTGGCTGATTATTATGCTTGACTGTAAGGGTCAAAATTCCAGAGGGGGTATCTGCCCCCCCTTGCCCCTCCCTGCGGACACCCATGAACATTACATACCATTAAATTACAGGAACTACAGTATTGCAATGTTGTTTAAAGGGACAGTCTACTCCAGAATTTACATTTTTTTAAAAGCTAGATAATCCCTTTTTTTTACCCATTCCCCAGTTTTGCATAACCAACCTACTTCTGTGACTAACTTGTATCTAAGCATCTTCTGACCGCCCCTAATCACATGACTTTTAGTTATTATCTATTGACTTGCATTTTAGCCAATTAGTGCAGTGTCTGCCACTAGCCACAAGCGTGATCACAATGCTATCTATATGGCCTACATGAGCTTGCTCTCCCCTGCTGTGAAAAGTAAATAAAATAGAGGTGGCCTTCAAGGGCTTAGAAATTATCATATGAGCCTTCCTAGGTTTAGCTTTCATCTAAGAATACCAAGGGAACAAAGCAAAATTGTTGATAAAAGTAAATTGGAAAGTTGTTTAAAATGACATGCCCTATTTGAAAAATGAAAGTTTTTTTTGGACTTGACTGTCCCTTTAAGTATCACTCCTACTTCCCATAAGCCCCCAGTCATTATTTGCCTTATACATCGGGAGGATGTGCGAAGATGGTGTCTTAAGATATTAATCCTTTAATGGGTACTTTTCCCTGCAAGCAAGGATTGGGGCTATACTGTGTCCATGTAATCCTCTTTAGTAAGAGTAATTTTAGCTTTTAGCAGTTGGAATGCGGTGAGGTAGTCTTTGCTTACCTTCCAACATTTATGCTCTACTCCTATATAGAAAACCAGGGTTGGTTACTCTGTTTTTCTTTTTCTACAGGTCCCTGTTAGCGGTCGGATGAGGCTATCAGACCTGCAGCTGCTGTGACTGCTCCACAGCAGAAGACCCTGGAGGGCAAGTCCTTTTACATATATATATATATATATATATATATATATATATATATATATATATATGTCACAGGATAGGAAATAGCATGGAACAGGACTAGGATAGTCAGGGACCTAGTGGGACCTGCTACCCTACCTTCAGAAGGGTTTGTATATTTAATATATATATCCACTGTTTTCTGATATATTGCTGCTGAGCAGCTATCTGGCTTTCTGCCAGGGAAAGGGATGTTGCCGCTCCATTGCCGGGCAATTTTACAGACAAGCCCAGGATTTTAGGTGTGTGGGGACTGGGTGTCATGGCGACATTATGTTTCCCTCCCTCTATCCCTGCATGTTCCGTTGCTACACATTTTTAAGGTGTTTTTTGTAGGGGCTCAGCTTTTATTTGTCGGTGTGTGTTAATAACTGTTTATGGTGCAGCTATTGTACGAGCAATATACAACAAATAATATATACCCAGGTGAATCCCAAAAAAATATTGCGCTCCTAAAAGCTGTTACACCAAATCAATTACAATCTCATTTAAAGATCAGTGGCGCGATCCGATATCGATCGCAGTTTGCGGCGCAAGCGAGGGAACCGGCGTCGCCCGCAGTTTCAGCTCGCAACTCGAGCCATCCCATATAGGTCGCCGTCAGATGCTAACGTGCCGTAAGTCTCACAAACCAGCGATGTCCAGAAATCTGCGTAAGTACAAATTTCTGGCGTCGCCAGTGACTTGCGCCACGTTAGAATCTGCCGGCGCCTATAAAACCTGACTAAAGTTTAAAACACCCGCACTGTCTAACACGCCTCCCTAACATAGCCCGCACTGTCTAACACGCCTCCCTAACATAGCCCGCACTGTCTAACCCTCTATCCGCTATCCCCCCTCACTAGCCTAACAATAAAAAAGCTATTAACCCCTAAACCGCCGCTCCCGGACCCCGCCGCCAGCTATATTAATATTATTAACCCCTAATGTGAACCCCTTACACCGCCGCCATCTCTATTAAAATGATTAACCCCTAATTTAATCTACCTAACCCGCCGCCAGCTATGTTATCTATATTAACCCTAAGTATATTATAGTTAATATAGGTATTACATTATATATATTAACTATATTAACCCTAATTATATTAGGGTTAATATAGTTAATATAGTTACTATAGTATTTATATTAACTATATTAACTCTATCTAACCCTAACTAAATTTATATTAAATTAATCTAATTCATTTATAAACTAAAATATTCCTATTTAAATCTAAATACTTACCTATAAAATAAACCCTAAGATAGCTACAATATAATTAATAATTACATTGTAGCTATGTTAGGGTTAATATTTATTTTACAGGTAAATTGTTAATTATTTTAACTAGGTATAATAGATATTAAATAGTTATTAACTATTTAATATCTACCTAGTTAAAATAATTACCCAATTACCTGTAAAATAAATCCTAACCTAAGTTACAAATACACCTACACTATCAATAAATTTAATAAACTACAAACATCTATCTAAAAATACAATTAAATTAACTAAACTAAATTACAAAAAAAAAAAAAACACTAAATTACAAAAAATAAAAAAAAGATTACAAGATATTTAAGCTAATTACACCTATTCTAAGCCCCCTAATAAAATAATAAACCCCCAAAATAAAAAAAATTCCCTGCCCTATTCTAAATTTAACAAATTTCAAAGCTCTTTACCTTACCAGCCCTTAAAAGGGCCTTTTGTGGGGCATGCCCCAAAGAATTCAGCTCTTTTGCATACAACAAATACAATACCCCCCCCCCCCATTACAACCCACCACCCACATACCCCTATTCTAAACCCACCCAAACCCCCCTTAAAAAAGCCTAACACTACCCCCCTGAAGATCTCCCTACCTTGTCTTCACCACACCGGGCCGAACTCCTGATCCGATCCGGGCGATGTCTTCCTCCAAGCGGCAAAGAAGAATTCTTCCTCCGGCGACGTCTTCCTCCAAGCGGCAGCAAAGTCTTCATTCTTCCGGCGGCATCTTCAATCTTCTTTCTTCGCTCCGCCGCCGCGGAGCATCCATCCCGGCCGACTGCTGAACTTGGAATGAGGTACCTTTAAATGACGTCATCCAAGATGGCGTCCGCCGAATTCCGATTGGCTGATAGGATTCTATCAGCCAATCGGAATTAAGTTAAAAAAATCTGATTGGCTGATTGAATCAGCCAATCAGATTCAAGTTCAATCCGATTGGCTGATCCAATCAGCCAATCAGATTGAGCTCGCATTCTATTGGCTGATCGGAACAGGGGGGGGATCGCGGTTGACAGGTAGATAGACATTGCGCATGCGTTAGGTGTTAGGTTTATTTTAGCAGATCGCGGTTGACAGGGAGATAGACATTGCGCATGCGTTAGGTGTTAGGTTTATTTTCTAGTTAGTTTAGGGAGTTACGGGGCTCCAATAGTCAGCGTAAGGCTTCTTACGGCTGCTTTTTGTGGCGAGGTGAAAATGGAGTAAGTTTTCTCCATTTTCGCCACGTAAGTCCTTACGCTGCATATTGGATACCAAACTGCGCGGGTTTGGTATACCTGCCTATGGCCCAAAAAACTGCGGGCGACGGCAGAAATATACGGGCGTAACTTCTAGGTTACGCCGTATATGTGATACCAAATCCGCGCAAATATTGGCGTCGCCGGCTTTTGCGGGCGACGCTTTATATCGGATCGACCCCCCCTGTTGTTCTCCAAGAATTTACTATAAAAATCTTTAAAAGTGATATTTCAAAGTACAATGGTTAAAAGTAGTCTATCATGTTTAATACATAATTATATTTAATAATACAATGATTAAACCAACGGTGGTTAAAAGATATATAACTATTCAAATGTTAAAAACCAAAAAAGAATCGTCTGAAATAGCATACATGTGTTTAAAAGTGCATAAAGAAATTTGGCAAGTACATAGATTCTAACATTAGACTGCCCCTTTATTTTGTAGTACCGGTAATAAGTATTGGGTCTCAAAAGCAAATCTGTTCCATGTTTGTCAATATAATTAATAAATAATAAAGACTACCGTCTTTAAGGAAACAATAAAATGTATTGTTTCCAACTTTATAGCTCAAGTTCTGTTTTTAGGCAAAATTATGAGTGTTTGATCTCTTTTGCAAATTTTCTTACCGGAATCCGAAGAACAACTCATTTCAGTTGTTTTCTCTCACCTCTTCCTCGACGTTGTATTTACTCAGCGTTCTTACTACTGAGTTACGATTGGGCTTGTGACGTAATGAGTCACCTGCTCCTCAACGTCCAATAGGAAAGTGATATTACCGGCATCTGTTTCTTGCTAGGGAAAGAAAGACATCTAGTGATTTTGATGTTAGGCAATCCCCAGGAATATTCTTAGGTTGATCCCCAGAAATATATTTAGAAATCCTTGGAAAGTTTAATTTTCGAAAAAACAAAGTTTTTGTGATGGTCTGAGTATATGGCAGTTATTCGTACCACAGGTGTTTTTAAAAGTGCAATATTCCAGCAAAAAAGGTTTTGCCTGTAAAATCCAGCAGGCTGTTGCAAACTAGTCTGCTAATACAGACTCCTCATCAACTGGTTTCAGCAGGTGTGCTTTTTTCAAGATGAGTCTGTATAGGAGTTACCTGTCCTTTTTATACCCTTTTTCTTAAAGGGGCAGTCTTTAAAGGGGCAGTCAATTCCTATTTTTGGATTATCAACTTTTTTTACGTCCTTGGTGTTTTAATTTTATTTATATACATATTATAAATGATGAATCTATGGAATAAACGAATAAATGTACAATTTAGTAAAATCAATAAAAAATAAACGGATATAAATACAATTTAATAAAATCAATATGAAATATATCAAATCAATATATGGATTGTAGAAGATGGATTGTGAGTGTATTCTCTATACACATTAAAATACACCAATATTTAAAGGGGGTGTATTATGGTGCCCCAATATTGAGAAATAATCAGAATTCTTTTGGGCTCTGTATACTTAGTAATTTCTTATATTTTACTCTTTTTTTAACATATTTTATTTAATTAACCTAGTATGATAATACTTGGAAAAAATAAAAAATTCATTATAGACTTAAAAGGATTTTAAATAAAATGATTTAAATCAAGCTCTGCATTTAAACCTTGAGGTTCTAAGGTCTTGAAAGTAAAATGAGTTCTGCTTCAGTTCTCAGAAGTAAATTATTTATATCACCTCCTCGCTAGTTTGCTTTTACTTTTCTAATACCCCAATATTTTAACCCCTTGGGATCCTGATTATGGTATTATTTAAAATGTCTGGATAGAAGGTGACCTTCAAAGCCGTGTTCTATATTCAGCAGATGTTCTCTCATTCTATCTCTTAATAAGCATGAGGTTTTACCCTAATATTGTTTTTTGCACGGACATTGAATTAATTAAATTTTTTCTTTGTGCATCTTATTAGGTCTCTAATTTTAAATTCTTTATTTGTGACTGTTACTGTTACACCTTTAGTTTTATTACTGTGCTTACAAGATTTGCAAATAATGCAAGGATAAAAACCTTCCAGTTTATTGCCTTTAAGGTCTCTATCTAGAGGTTGTTCTGTAGTTTTATTGAAAGTGCTAGGTTCCAGAATTGTCTTAAAATTTCTTGCTTTTTTGAAAGCCATTTTTGGTCTTTCAGTTAGAATTTCCCCTATAAACGGGTCTCTTTGTAGCAGATACCAGTGTTTATTTAAAATATTTCTTAGTTCTCTGTGTTGGATATTGTAATTGGTCACAAACGGAACCTCAATTTGTTGATCATATTTTGAATCATTACTTTTTTATAATTTGTTTCCAATAAGGCTTTTCTTCCTTTGTTTCTTGCTTCTATTCTCGCTCTATCAATTTAGGGTTATACCCTCTTTTTTTTAATTTATTCTTTAATGTTAGTGATTGTTTCTCATAATCTTCTATTAAACTACAGATTTTTCTAACCCTTTGGAATTAGTTCTTTGAAATATTTTCTATCCACTTGTTATAGTGGCAACTTTTGTTATGGATATAGTTATTAGAGTCTACCTCTTTGAAATATGTATGAGTAATAATATTATTTTGTATTATTTCTACATCTATATCTAGAAAACTTATATTTCTTGTACTGACTACATGAGTGAAATCCACTCCAAAATTATTGTTTTTTAGATTAATCATAAATAAGTCCAGGAGTTCAATGTCCCCCTTGCAGATGATGAATATATCATCTATGAAACGCTGATAGGGCACCAAGTTCGTCTCCCATGGTGAACCATGAAGGATCGGGAGTTTTGTTGGCAGCAAAAGTTGTGCAGGCTTTCACATACTCTTGAGCATCAGAATTCATAGTAGGCCACCATACGTGATGAAAAAGATGCTTAAAAGTCCTTGTTGTCCTGAGAGTTTACTATCATGAGCCCTGGAGAGTACAGAATTGCGTAGGTTCAGAGCTACAAAAAAGACATCAGAAGCCACAGGAGCTTCAGGAGGTTTACTAGGCTGGGCACGTTTCAGTCTTTGAAGAAGAGTGGTATTTAATTGAGCTACCACACAGGAGGGAGGTATTATGTGTTCAATAGGGGGTTCAGAGGAATCACTTGAGCGAGGGAACTGACGGGAAAGGGCGTCCGCCTTCTTGTTCTTGGTCCCAGGAAGATAAGAGACCACAAAGTTAAAACAGGAAAAGAACAGGGCCCATCTGGCCTGTCGAGGATTGAGTCAATAAGCAGTCTCTAGGTAAGTCAGATTCTTGTGGTCGGTGAGAATCTGAATGGGATTGGCGGTGTCCTCTAACTAATGACGCCATTCAGTCAAAACCATCTTAATGGCTAGGAGTTCACGATTACCCACATCGTAATTTCTCTCTGCAGGAGTAAAGGGTGTGACTTGGAAGTCAAAGGATCCCTTTGGGTTAGAACTGCTCCAACCCCTATCTCGGAGGCATCTACCTCTAAAGTGAACTGTAGGTCAGGATCAGGATGGCGGAGCACAGGAGCAGAACAGAAAGCCTTTTTCAGACGAGAGAAGGCATTTACGGCTTCAGGAGGCCAATGTTTACAGTCCTTGTTCCGTTTTATCAATTCAGTGAGTGGAGCAACGGAGAAAAGTTCTTTATAAACTTGCGGCAATAATTGGAGAACCCCAAGAATCTCTAATTCCTTTAATGAAGTAGGTTGAGGCCATTCTAAGACTGCAGTGAGTTTAGCAGGATCCATGGCAAAACCCTCCTTCGAGATGACATAACCCAGGAACTGGATCTGAACTTTGTCAAACTCACATTTTTCTAGCTTGGCTACCAAAGAATTGTCTCTGAGACGTTGAAGTACCTGTCACACGTGCTTATGATGCTCCGTCAGAGTGGAAAAGAAAACAAGGATCTCATCTATATAGACGTTGACAGTGCGCTTGAGGAGGTCACGGTAGACATTGTTGACAAATGCCTGGAAGACTGCAGGGGTGTTATACAGCCCAAAGGGCATTACAAGGTATTCGTAGTGCCCTGATCTTGTGTTGAAGGCGGTCTTCCATTCGTGCCCTGGAAAGATACAAATCAGGTTGTATGCCCCATGCAAGTCCAGCTTGGTGAAGAAGCGAGCATCCTGGAGTGAGTCATACAGTTCGGTGATCAATGGAATGGGATAGCGATTCTTGATAGTTATGTTCAAGGCCCTGTAGTCGATGCAGGGTATGAGCCCACCATCCTTCTTACTGACGAAAAAGAAGCCTGCCCCACCAGGAGAGGAGAGAGCTAGGTTCTCTTAGATGTACTCCTCCATAGATTTGGTTTCAGCTTTGGAGAGTGGATAAGTCCTCCCATTAGGAAGTGGGGCTCCGGGAAAGAGGTGAGTTTTGCAGTCATAAGGACGGTGGGGTGGCAGCACCTCGGCTGCTTTTTTCTCAAGCACATCTG
Organism: Bombina bombina; assembly: GCF_027579735.1. NCBI lineage: Eukaryota > Metazoa > Chordata > Amphibia > Anura > Bombinatoridae > Bombina > Bombina bombina. The sequence continues at coordinate 191,033,965 of NC_069507.1, read as the reverse complement.
AGAAGTCTGCATATACTGAGGGAAGGTTTGGAGGAGTCTGTATACTGGCTATGGGGATGCGAAGCAGAGGAGTGACTTTAGCAAGGCAGGAGTGGAAACAGGAGGTACCCCAGGAGGCCAGTTGTCCTTCAGCCCAGTAGAACTGTGGATTGTGTATCCGAAGCCAAAGGAGACCAAGGATGACAGGTTGTGCTGGGGAATGAATGAACTCGAACTGCAGCTGTTCGGTGTGAAGAACTCCCACTGCACGGTCAGGGGCTGCTGACTCAAAATGGATTAAGCCTGAACCAAGGGGGGTGCCACCCAGAGTAGTTATTTTGAGACAATGTCTTTTCTGCAGAAGAGGCAAGCCAGCTTGAATCATGAAACGGTGATCCAGGAAGTTTCCAGCTGACCCTGAATCAATGAAGACTTGAGTGTGGACAGTATTCTGAAGGAAGGTAGGGGTAACAGGTACCAGAATCCGAGAGGATCAAGGGGATTTAGTAGAGACCATGCTTAGAGGTACCCCAGTGTTATCCCCTAAGCATTGGCTTTTCCCGGCCAAATGTCACAGTCCTTTAGTTGGTGGGAGTTAGAACCACAATAAAAGCATAGTCTCAATCTCCTTCTTCCCTGTCTTTCAGACTCTGTGGGTTTGAAGCAGGAAAGATCCATGGGTTCCTCTACTGGGGTGGCTGGAGAAGTTGAAGGAGTAGAGGACACTGCAGAAACCGGACGAAGTGAAGGACGGGAGGGAAGGATTCTCAGAGTTCTGTCTCTCTTGGCTTGTCTCTCATGGAAGCCGGAGTCTAGACTGATAAACAGTATTATAAAATCATCCAAAGAAGAGGGAATATCACGATAAGTAAATTAATCTTTGATGCGTTCATGCAGACCCCTCCGAAAGGCTGCCTTGAGGGCACCGCTCTCCCAACTGGTCTCTAGTGTCAAGGTGCGAAACTCAATTGCATATTGTGCCACAGTTCTATTGCCCTGGCGGAGATCTAGGAGAGAAAATTCTGAAGCAGAAGTACGGCCATAAGTCCCAAATACAGAAGTGAGTGCAGAAATGAACGCATCAGCGTCATTCAGGAGTGGAGCGTTCTGTTCCAAAAGGGGAGAGACCCAGTCTAGGGCCTTGTCTTTCAGTAAGGAAATGATAAAGGTGACCCTTGTCTGGTGAGACTGAAAGGCGTGAGGATCATTGCGCAAGTGCAGTCTGCATTGGTTAAGAAAACCCCTGCAATCAGTAGTACCCTCATACTTGTCAGGCAATGATATCCAGGGTATATTTCCAGAAGCAGAGGAAGAAGCCGCAGTACTAGGAGCAGAGACTGGCGGTACAACGGCAGCGGTATTCCTCGCTGTGACAAGTGATGAGACTTGAACGGTTATAGCCTCTAGTTTGGAATCCATACTCTGCAACTGTGTGGTATGGGTGCCCAACATCTGTCCCTGAAGATAAACAGCTCTTGCCACCTCATCTGGCTCCATGGCCCAAGTATAATGTAATGCTTGTGGGATAATCCACTATCACACCGAACTCGGCCTGTAGTCTTCTTATCCCGGCGTCGAGCCAGAATGATAGGGAATATCCCAGAGCAGAGAAAGTTCTTAGATGAGGTAAGCGGCACTCACCACAGGCAGGATGGTCTTCAGCGGCAACAGTAAAGCAGTCCAAGAGTAAACCACTATAATGGTCAGGCAGGCAGGGTTTGGCAACAGGAAAGCAGTCCAAGGGTAAACTACTAGAATGGTCAGGCAGGCAGGGTTTGGCAACAGAGAGGCAATCCAGCACAATAGGGGTTAATCAAGTAGAGTGGTCAAACAAGCAGAGTTCAGCAGCAGTGTAACAATCCAGCAATATAAGGGTTAACAAGCAGAGTGGTCAGACAGGCAGAGTTCAGCAGCAGTATATCAATCCAGCAATTTAGGGGTTTAAGAGGCAGAGTAGTCAGACAGGCAGAGTTCAGCAGCAGTATATCAATCCAGCAATGTAGCGGTTAAGAGGCAGAGTAGTCAGACAGACAGAGTTCAGCAGCCGTATAGCAATCCAGCAATTTAGGGGTTAAGAGGCAGAGTTGTCAGACAGGCAGAATTCAGTAGCGGTATATTAATAAGGCAATCAGAGAAGTAACGATCTATAACACCCAGGAGCACACAAAGTAACACCTATACTTGGGCAGTGATAGATCATATTAGGGAGATTTACATAGGATTCGCCACAGGCGTCTGACCGGCATCAGAGAGGGAGAGGAGTGTGCAGCATTGACATCAGCGCTGCACGCATCCGGACCCAACACAGCCCCCGGCAATGAGCAGGGAAGGAGACGCCGCGCCCCTAGCAACGGCTAGAGCGTTGCGGCGTGACATTAATAAGAAATCGACTTGTTGTAGATCTCCTTTTCTCAAGAAATGGTTCACCACTTCTAAACCTATTGAATGTTGAATGTTCGTGTAGAGTGAACACACATCACTTGTGACTAGTATATACTCTTTATTCCATGTGATTTAATTTAATAATTTTAGAAAATCTGTAGAATCTCTTAAATAAGAGGGGAGTTTGATTACATATTTTTGAAGGAAGTAGTCAACATATTCAGTTATATTTGTGGTAATGGATTGGATTCCAGAAATTATTGGTCTCCCTGGGGGGTTTGTTAGGCTTTTATGTATTTAAGGTAGGTAATAGAATATTGGAATTCTGGGATGTTTCTCTAGTAAATACTCAGATTCTTTACAATTTATGATTCCTATTGTGAATGCTCTATTTAATAACTCTGTTAAATCTCTGGTCTGTTTCTGTATAGGGTTCAATTTAATTTTCTTATAGGTGATCTCATCATCTAGTATTCTGTTTGCTTCTTTTATATAGTCTTCCGTATTAAGAATTATTATCTGCTTGCTTGGTTATTATATTGTTATTCATTTGCAGATTTTTTTATATCTTATTTTCCTTTTGGGTTAGGTTATAGTTTTTTTACCTTCTTGATATTTTCATATTCTCAATGTCACGTTTGACCATTTTTTCATACATCTCTATGTTTTTTCCTTTCTGGTTACTAGGGAAGAAACTTGATTTGGGTTTAAAATCTGTTTGTAAGAAACATTTCTTATTGTTCGTTATATTTCTTTCAATAGGATTTTTTTTAAAGTATCTTTTCAGAGTCAGATTACGTATAAATTTGTTTACTCTAATTAAAGTGTTGAATTTATTGATTTGAGTAGTGGGGACAAAAGTTAGGCCTTTTTGTAGGATGTTACATTCTTCTATATTTATCTTACAGTTACTTAAATTAAATATTCCCTGCATATCTACCTCATTATTTTCTGTTTCTCTCCCTCTTCCCCTTCCTCTATTTCCTCTCTTCCTCTTTTTTTTTTTTCATTTTTAATCTGTCTATTTGTCTTTGATCCTTTGATTATAATTAGATTTGTAATATCTAGTTTGATATTCTCTGTTGGGTTTATTGTGTATGTCTTCCCATTTGTTTTCCTTAGTAGTATTTTTGTTTTGATTATTATGATTAAAGTTACCTATCTTTTTATGTGTTTTCTTTTTCGAAATGTTTTTCCAGTGATGATTTACAAATTAATATTATTTGCAAGTGTAATCTGTTTATCCATATTTTCTTGTGGACTGTAGTCGATTTTATCCCTATTCATTTTCTTATGTTTAATTTATACACGCCTAGATTTAGAGGTCTGCGTTAGCCGTCAAAACCAGCGTTAAGGGGTCCTAACGCTGCTTTTTACCACCTGCTGGTATTTAGAGTCAGGCAGGAAAGGGTCTAACGCTCACTTTCCAGCCACAACTTTTCCATACCGCAGATCCCCTTATGCCAATTGCGTATCCTATCTTTTCAATGGGATCTTCCTAACGCTGGTATTTAGAGTCTTGGCTGAAGTGAGCAGTAGACCCTCTACCGACAAGACTCCAGCCGCAGAAAAAAGTCAGGAGTTAAGAGCTTTATGGGCTAACGCCGGTTTATAAAGCTCTTAACTACTGTGCTCTAAAGTACACTAACACCCATAAACTACCTATGTACCCCTAAATCGAGGTCCCCCCACATCCCCGCCACTCTAATAAAATTTTTTAACCCCTAATCTGCCGACCAGACACCGCCGCCGCCACCTACATTATCCCTATAAACCTCTAATCTGCTGCCCCTAACACTGCCGACACCTACACAATATTTATTAAGCCCTAATCTGCACCCCCCCCCACGTCGCCGCTACCTACCTACACTTATTAACCCCTAATCTGCCGACCGGACCTCGCCGCTACTCTAATAAATGTATTAACCCCTAAACTGCCTTACTATTTAATAGTTACCTAGTTAAAATAATTACAAAATTACCTGTAAAATAAATCCTAACCTAAGTTACAATTAAACCTAACACTACACTATCAATAAATTAATTAACTAAACTACCTACAATTACCTACAATTAAATCAACTAAACTAAATTACAAAAAAAACAAACACTAAATTACAAAAAATAAAAAAAGATTACAAGAATGTTAAACTAATTACACTTACTCTAAGCCCCCTAAAAAAATAACAAAGCCCCCAAAATAAAAAAATGCTCTACCCTATTCTAAAATAAAAAGTTAACAGCTCTATTACCTTATCAGCCCTTAAATGGGCTTTTTGCGGGGCATGCCCCAAAGAAATCAGCTCTTTTGCCTTTAAAAAAAACATACAATACCCCCCAGATCGGAACAGCCAATAGAATGCGAGCTCAATCTGATTGGATCAGCCAATCGGATTGAACTTTAATCTGATTGGCTGATTCAATTAGCCAATCAGATTTTTCCTACCTTAATTCCGATTGGCTGATAGAAACCTATCAGCCAATCGGAATTCGAGGGACGCCATCTTGGATGACGTCAATTAAAGGAACCTTCATTCGCTGTTAGGACGTCGTTAGAAGAGGATGGATCCGCGCCGGCTGCTTGAAGATGGACCCGCTCCGCTCCGGATGGAAGAAGATAGAAGATGCCGTCTGGATGAAGACTTCCGACCCTCTGGAGGACCTCTTCCGGCCGGATAGGATGAAGACTTCGGACCCTCTGGAGGACCTCTTCTGGCCGGATAGGATGAAGACTTCGGACCCTCTTCTGGACGGATCGGATGGTACCCGGCTGGGTGAAGACAAGGTAGGAAGATCTTCAGGGGCTTAGTGTTAGGTTTTTTAAGAGGGGTTTGGGTGGGTTAGATTAGGGGTATGTGGGTGGTGGGTTGTAATGTTGGGGGGGGTATTGTATGTTTTTTTAAAGGCAAAAGAGCTGATTTCTTTGGGGCATGCCCCGCAAAAAGCCATTTTAAGTGCTGGTAAGGTAATAGAGCTGTTAACTTTTTATTTTAGAATAGGGTAGGGCATTTTTTTATTTTGGGGGGCTTTGTTATTTTTTTAGGGGGCTTAGAGTAGGTGTAATTAGTTTAACATTCTTGTAATCTTTTCTCTTGTTAAGTGTAGTCAGTCCACGGGTCATCCATTACTTATGGGATTATATCTCTTCCCCAACAGGATCACCCAAGCAGAGCTGCTATATAGCTCCTCCCCTCACATGTCATACCCAGTCATTCTCTTGCAACCTAACTAAAGATAGGTCGTTGTGAGAGGTCTGTGGTGTTTTTAAACTTAGTTTATTTCTTCAATCAAAATTTTGTTATTTTAAATGGCACCGGAGTGTGCTGTTTGTTGTCAGGCAGCATTAGAAGAAGAATCTGCCTGCGTTTTCTATGATCTTAGCAGACGTAACTAAGATCCACTGGCTGTTCTCGCACATTCTGAGGAGTGAGGTAACTTCAGAAAAAGGGGAATAGCATGCAGGGCCCCCTGCAAACGAGGTATGTGCAGTAAATTATTTTTCTGATGAATGGAATTGACTGAGAAAATACTGCTGATACCAATGTAAGGTAAGTTCAGCCTTAAATGCAGTGGTAGCGACTGGTATTAGGCTGATGAGTGTGTGTACACTGAAGTATTTTTCTAGGGAATGGAATTTGACTAAGAAAATACTGTTAATACTGAAGTAATGTATGAGCCTTAACTGCAGTAAAAGCGACTGGTAGCAGGCTTATTAATAACACTTCATAACTTTTTAAAATGTATTTTCAAAACGTTTACTGGCATGTTAATCGTTTTTTGTGAGGTACTTGGTGATAAAACTTATTGGGGCATGATTTTTACCACATGGCTAACTTTTGTTTCTGCATAGAAACAGTTAACTGAGCTTCCCCACTGTTGTAATATGAGTGGGAGGGGCCTATTTTAGCGCTTTTTTGCGCAGTAAAAATTCAGTCACAATCTTCCTACTTCATCCTCCATGATCCAGGACGTCTCTAGAGAGCTCAGGGGTCTTCAAAATTCATTTTGAGGGAGGTAATCAGTCACAGCAGACCTGTGACAGTGTGTTTGACTGTGAAAAAACGTTAATTATTAAATTGTTATCCGTTTTTGGGTATTAAGGGGTTAATCATCCATTTGCTGGTGGGTGCAATCCTTTGCTAACTTAATACATTTACTGTGAAAATTTGGTTGCTATAACTAATTTGGTCATTGTTATTTCAACTGTGACAACTTTTTGTGCTCCTTAAAGGCACAGTAGCGTTTTTTATATTGCTTGTAAATTTATTTGAAAAGTATTTTCCAAGCTTGCTAGTCTCATTGCTAGTCTGTTTAAACATGTCTGACACAGATGAATCTGTTTGTTCACTATGTTTGAAGGCCAATGTGGAGCCCCATAGAAATTTGTGTACTAAATGCATTGATGTCACTTTAAATAAAAGTCAGTTTTTACATGTAAAGAAATTATTACCAGACAACGAGGGGGAAGTTATGCCGACTAACTCTCCTCACATGTCAGTACCTTCGCCTCCCGCTCAGGAGGTGCGTGATTTTGTGGCGCCAAGTACATCAGGGAGGCCCTTACAAATCACTTTGCAAGACATGGCTACTGTTATGACAGAAGTATTATCTAAATTGCCAGAATTAAGAGGCAAGCGCGATAGCTCTGGGTTAAGGACAGAGCGCGCTGATGATGTGAGAGCCATGTCCGATACTGCGTCACAATTTGCAGAACATGAAGACGGAGAGCTTCATTCTGTGGGTGACGGATCTGATCCAGGGAGACTGGATTCAGAGATTTCTAATTTTAAATTTAAGCTTGAGAACCTCCGCATATTGCTAGGGGAGGTATTAGCGGCTCTGAATGATTGTAACACGGTTGCAATTCCAGAAAAATTATGTAGGTTGGATAGATACTATGCGGTACCGGTGTGTACTGACGTGTTTCCTATACCTAAAAGGCTTACAGAGATTATTAGCAAGGAGTGGGATAGACCCGGTGTGCCTTTTTCCCCTCCTCCCATATTTAGAAAAATGTTTCCTATAGACACCACCACACGAGACTTATGGCAGACGGTCCCTAAGGTGGAGGGAGCAGTTTCTACTTTAGCTAAGCGTACCACTATCCCGGTGGAGGATAGTTGTGCCTTCTCAGATCCAATGGATAAAAAATTAGAAGGTTACCTTAAGCAAATTTTTGTTCAACAAGGTTTTATCTTACAGCCCCTTGCATGCATTGCGCCTGTCACTGCTGCGGCTGCATTCTGGTTTGAGTCTCTGGAAGAGGCCATTCGCACAGCTCCATTGGATGAGATTATGAACAAGCTTAAAGCACTTAAGCTAGCTAACACATTTGTTTCTGATGCCGTCGTACATTTAACCAAACTTACGGCTAAGAACTCCGGATTCGCCATCCAAGCGCGCAGAGCGCTATGGCTTAAATCCTGGTCAGCTGATGTGACTTCTAAATCTAAATTGCTTAATATTCCTTTCAAAGGGCAGACCTTATTCGGGCCCGGCTTGAAAGAAATTATCGCTGACATTACGGGAGGTAAGGGCCATGCTCTGCCTCAGGACAGGGCCAAATGAAAGGGCAAACAGTCTAATTTTCGTGCCTTTCGTAACCTCAAGGCAGGAGCAGCATCAACTTCCTCCGCTCCAAAACAGGAAGGAGCTGTTGCTCGTTACAGACAGGGCTGGAAAACTAACCAGTCCTGGAACAAGGGCAAGCAGGCCAGAAAACCTGCTGCTGCCCCTAAGACAGCATGAAGAGAGGGCCCCCTATCCGGAAAACGGATCTAGTGGGGGGCAGACTTTCTCTCTTTGCCCAGGCTTGGGCAAGAGATGTCCAGGATCCCTGGGCGTTGGAGATCATATCTCAGGGATATCTTCTGGACTTCAAAGCTTCTCCTCCACAAGGGAGATTTCATCTTTCAAGGTTATCAGCAAACCAAATAAAGAAAGAGGCGTTTCTACGCTGTGTACAAGACCTCTTACTAATGGGGGTGATCCACCCAGTTCCGCGGATGGAACACGGGCAAGGATTCTATTCAAATCTGTTTGTGGTTCCCAAGAAAGAGGGAACCTTCAGACCAATCTTGGACTTAAAAATCCTAAACAAATTCCTAAGAGTTCCATCATTCAAAATGGAAACTATTCGAACCATCCTACCCATGATCCAAGAGGGTCAGTACATGACCACAGTGGACTTAAAGGATGCCTATCTTCACATACCGATTCACAAGGATCATTATCGGTACCTAAGATTTGCCTTCCTAGACAGGCATTACCAGTTTGTAGCTCTTCCCTTCGGGTTAGCTACGGCTCCAAGAATCTTTACAAAGGTTCTGGGCTCACTTCTGGCTGTACTAAGACCGCGAGGCATAGCGGTGGCTCCGTACCTAGACGACATTCTTATACAAGCGTCAAGTTTTCAAATTGCCAAGTCTCATACAGAGATAGTTCTGGCATTTCTGAGGTCGCATGGGTGGAAGGTGAACGTGGAAAAGAGTTCGCTATTACCACTCACAAGGGTTCCCTTCCTAGGGACTCTTATAGATTCTGTAGAAATGAAAATTTACCTGACGGAGGCCAGGTTATCAAAATTTCTAAATGCTTGCCGTGCCCTTCATTCCATTCCACACCCGTCAGTAGCTCAGTGCATGGAAGTAATCGGCTTAATGGTAGCGGCAATGGACATAGTACCATTTGCGCGCCTGCATCTCAGACCGCTGCAATTGTGCATGCTAAGTCAGTGGAATGGGGATTACTCAGATTTGTCCCCTCTACTAAATCTGGATCAAGAGACCAGAGATTCTCTTCTATGGTGGCTTTCTCGGGCCCATCTGTCCAAGGGGATGACCTTTCGCAGGCCAGATTGGACGATTGTAACAACAGACGCCAGCCTTCTAGGTTGGGGCGCAGTCTGGAATTCCCTGAAGGCTCAGGGATCATGGACTCTGGAGGAGAAACTCCTCCCAATAAATATTCTGGAGTTAAGAGCAATATTCAATGCTCTTCTAGCTTGGCCTCAGTTAGCAGCTCTGAGGTTCATCAGATTTCAGTCGGACAACATCACGACTGTGGCTTACATCAACCATCAAGGGGGAACCAGGAGTTCCCTAGCGATGTTGGAAGTCTCAAGGATAATTCGCTGGGCAGAGTCTCACTCTTGCCACCTGTCAGCGATCTACATCCCAGGCGTGGAGAACTGGGAGGCGGATTTTCTAAGTCGCCAGACTTTTCATCCGGGGGAGTGGGAACTTCATCCGGAGGTCTTCGCTCAACTGATTCATCGTTGGGGCAAACCAGATCTGGATCTCATGGCGTCTCGCCAGAACGCCAAGCTTCCTTGTTACGGATCCAGGTCCAGGGACCCGGGAGCGGTGCTGATAGATGCTCTGACAGCCCCTTGGGTCTTCAACATGGCTTATGCATTTCAACCATTTCCGATGCTTCCTCGACTGATTGCCAAGATCAAACAGGAGAGAGCATCGGTGATTCTGATAGCGCCTGCGTGGCCACGCAGGACCTGGTATGCAGACCTAGTGGACATGTCGTCCTGTCCACCATGGTCTCTGCCTCTGAGGCAGGACCTTCTAATTCAGGGTCCTTTCAACCATCCAAATCTAATTTCTCTGAGGCTGACTGCGTGGAGATTGAACGCTTGATTCTATCAAAGCGTGGCTTCTCGGAGTCGGTTATTGATACCTTAATACAGGCTAGGAAACCTGTTACCAGAAAAATTTACCATAAGATATGGCGTAAATATTTATATTGGTGCGAATCCAAGAGTTACTCATGGAGTAAGGTTAGGATTCCTAGGATATTGTCTTTTCTACAAGAGGGTTTAGAAAAGGGCTTATCTGCTAGTTCGTTAAAGGGACAGATTTCTGCTCTGTCTATTCTTCTACACAAACGTCTGGCAGAAGTTCCAGACGTTCAAGCTTTTTGCTAGGCTTTGGCTAGGATTAAGCCTGTGTTTAAGACTGTTGCTCCGCCGTGGAGCTTAAACTTAGTTCTTAACGTTCTGCAAGGCGTTCCATTTGAACCCCTTCATTCCATTGATATCAAGCTGTTATCCTGGAAGGTTCTGTTTTTGATGGCTATTTCCTCGGCTCGAAGAGTCTCTGAGTTATCTGCCTTACATTGTGATTCTCCTTATCTGATTTTTCATTCAGATAAGGTAGTTCTGCGTACTAAACCTGGGTTCTTACCTAAGGTAGTTTCTAACAGGAATATCAATCAAGAGATTGTTGTTCCATCATTGTGTCCTAACCCTTCTTCAAAGAAGGAACGACTTTTGCATAATCTGGACGTAGTCCGTGCCCTGAAGTTCTATTTGCAGGCAACTAAAGATTTTCGTCAAACTTCTTCCCTGTTTGTCGTTTACTCTGGACAGAGGAGAGGTCAAAAGGCTTCGGCTACCTCTCTCTCCTTTTGGCTTCGTAGCATAATACGTTTAGCCTATGAGACTGCTGGACAGCAGCCTCCTGAAAGAGTTACAGCTCATTCTACTAGAGCTGTGGCTTCCACCTGGGCCTTTAAAAATGAGGCCTCTGTTGAACAGATTTGCAAGGCTGCAACTTGGTCTTCACTTCACACTTTTTCAAAATTTTACAAATTTGACACTTTTGCTTCTTCGGAGGCTATTTTTGGGAGAAAGGTACTTCAGGCAGTGGTTCCTTCCGTTTAAAGTTCCTGCCTTGTCCCTCCCATCATCCGTGTACTTTAGCTTTGGTATTGGTATCCCATAAGTAATGGATGACCCGTGGACTGACTACACTTAACAAGAGAAAACATAATTTATGCTTACCTGATAAATTTATTTCTCTTGTAGTGTAGTCAGTCCACGGCCCGCCCTGTCTTTTAAGGCAGATCAAAATTTTAATTAAACTCCATTCACCACTGCACCCTATGGTTTCTCCTTTCTCGTCTTGTTTTCGGTCGAATGACTGGCTATGACATGTGAGGGGAGGAGCTATATAGCAGCTCTGCTTGGGTGATCCTCTTGCAACTTCCTGTTGGGGAAGAGATATAATCCCATAAGTAATGGATGACCCGTGGACTGACTACACTACAAGAGAAATAAATTTATCAGGTAAGCATAAATTATGTTTTTTTATTTTTTGTAATTTAGTGTTTTGTTTTTTTTGTAATTTAGTTTAGTTGATTTAATTGTAGGTAATTGTAGGTAGTTTAGTTAATTAATTTATTGATAGTGTAGTGTTAGGTTTAATTGTAACTTAGGTTAGGATTTATTTTACAGGTAATTTTGTAATTATTTTAACTAGGTAGCTATTAAATAGTAAATAACTATGTAATAGCTATTGTACCTGGTTAAAATAAATACAAAGTTGCCTGTAAAATAAATATAAATCCTAAAATAGCTACAATGTAATTATTATTTATATTGTAGCTATATTAGGGTTTATTTTACAGGTAAGTATTTAGCTTTAAATAGGATTAATTTTTTTAATAAGAAATAATTTATTTTGTTAGAATAAAATTATATTTAATTTAGGGGGGTGTTAGGGTTAAATAGTAAATAACTATGTAATAGCTATTGTACCTGGTTAAAATAAATACAAAGTTGCCTGTAAAATAAATATAAATCCTAAAATAGCTACAATGTAATTATTATTTATTTTGTAGCTATATTAGGGTTTATTTTACAGGTAAGTATTTAGCTTTAAATAGGATTAATTTTTTTAATAAGAAATAATTTATTTTGTTAGAATAAAATTATATTTAATTTAGGGGGGTGTTAGGGTTAGGGTTAGACTTAGCTTTAGGGGTTAATACATTTATTATAGTAGCGGCGAGGTCCGGTCGGCAGATTAGGGGTTAATACTTGAAGTTAGGTGTTGCAGATGTTAGGGAGGGCAGATTAGGGGTTAATACTATTTATTATAGGGTTTGCAAGGCGGGAGTGAGGCGGTTTAGGGGTTAATACATTTATTATAGTGGCAGCGAGGTCCGGTCGGCAGATTAGGGGTTAATAAGTGTAGGTAAGGTAGCAGCGACGTTGGGGGGGGGGGGGGCAGATTAAGGGTTAATAAATATAATATAGGTGTCGGCGATGTTGTGGGCAGCAGATTAGGGGTACATAGGGATAATGTAGGTTGCTGCGCTGTGCGGAGCGGCAGATTAGGGGTTAATAATAATATGCAGGGGTCAGCGATAGCGGGGGCGGCAGATTAGGGGTTAATAAGTATAAGGTTAGGGGTGTTTAGACTCGGGGTATATGTTAGAGTGTTAGGTGCAGACTTAGAAACTGTTTCCCCATAGGAAACAATGGGGCTGCGTTAGGAGCTGAACGCTGCTTTTTTGCAGGTGTTAGTTGTTTTTTTTAGCCCAAACTGCCCCATTGTTTCCTATGGGGGAATCATGCACAAGCACGTTTTTCAAGCTAGCCGCTACCGTAAGCAACGCTGGTATTGAGAGTTGAGGTGGCGGTAAATATGCCTGTACGCTCCCTTTTTGGAGCCTAACGCAGCCCTTCAGAGAACTCTAAATACCAGCGTTATTTAAAAGGCGCGGAGGAAAAAAAACACGGGTAGCTAACGCACCCCTTTGGCCGCAAAACTCTAAATCTAGGCGACAGTTTCTTTTTTAATTTCCCTTAGGTTTTTTATAATGGTAGATTGGATATTTTTATATTTATCATCATTTCTCCAAGGAGCTAGGTCTTTGCTATATTCTTCAATTTTTTTCACCAAAGTCTCATAGTGTTATATTTCTAGATTTAATAAAATTTTTTACTAGATTCATGGATGCTTCACTTAAAGTGTCATACCACTCTTTTTTCAAATTTTCCTGTAATTGGAAAGTACAATCCTTCATAAGTCTTAAGCCTCGTGGTACTATATTAAGGTAAATGTATCTCTGTAGAAAACTAACCTCTAGTTTTTGTTTCATTTCTTTAATTAGAAGTTTTTCTAAGTTGTCACATAATTCTGATTTGTTGTTTATTTTTACCGGCTCACTGGCTGTTATGTCATTTTCTTTTCTTTTTTTTAATCTTTATTTTACAAAAGACAAACAACAACAAAAAAAGAATAAGAACAATACATACAAACAATCCAAATTTCTCAGATAGTGTCACAAAAAAAAGAAACTGCGACAACATCTTATATAGTCCTCCAATCCAATAATTTCCTGAGCTAGCCTGGTCAATCCTTACATCTCATCTCCTTATGTCAATTACCCATTCTGATTCCAGTGAGAGAAGAAGAAAAAAAAAAAAGGGATTCCCATCCCTCTCCCCTCTCCCTCCCTCCCTAATTCAACTTCATATTAACAATTTGTTCTATATAAATTACAACATCCCTACCCTGGGAGCACACAAAATCTTTCCAAGTCTTACAGACAGATTTTCCTCTTACCCCCTCTAACTTTGATTCATAAACTGCCTTAATCGCTGAATCTAATAACAATTTCCTTGCTTCCGCAATAGAGGGTATTTTGTAGGTAATCCAGTTCTTAAAAATAAGTGTCCTAACAATTATTATTGCTGTTAATATAAAATTAACATTTCTATCCCAAGAGATGTGGGTCATCAAGAAAAGAACAGATTCCTTCGCTAGCTGTATCTTTCTTTTAACTATGTTATGGAGAAAATATTCCATCTTCGCCCAAAACTGGTTTAAGGCAATCCCATAGCAAGTGGCCTAAATCTGGATCCTGAAGACGACATTTAGGGCAGAGATTGGACACACTCTTGTTCCATTTGGCCACTCTACGTGGGATTAAATAATCCCTGTGTAGCACTCTAAATTGAGTTTCTCTATAGTAAGATGAAGAAAAAAGTTTTTGGATAATGTTTAAACTTTTTAAAAGTATTTTATCTAAATCAACTAAATCTGCCGTTATTGTCCAGCGAGATGTCAAATCTAACACAGAAGAGGTTTCTTCTAAAGACAAAAGTAATTTATAGACTAAGGACAGTGATCCTCTCCCTATTTTTACAAAATCAACAAGAGGATGATCTCCCCATATCTGGGGAACAAAGTTTATTAATTTAAGAATATAGTTTTTTACCTGTATAAAATAAAATATATGTTTTCTTTGTACTGCAGGAAAGTTTTCTTGAAATTTATCAAATGTATATAGTTTATCAGAGTTAGAGTTATAAAAATCCCTCACTATCAGTGGTTTCTCTGGCGACCATCTTTTAAAGATGTCCACCATATTACCTAAAGGAAAGTGAGTATTTCCCCTTATCGGTAGCCACTTTGAGATATTTTGTATTATTCCCATGCGTTTAGATAGATTTCTCCAGACCCATAATATATCCCTATATAGGGGATGCTCCAAGATCCTTCCCCCCAAATCTTTGTTTGATGCAAAAATATCAAAGTTTAAAGAGAGCGGGGAACAAACCTGATTCTCTAAGGCCTCATCCGAGTATAAAAAAGACCTTGATAGCCAGTCCATAGGGAATCGCAGAATAGAAGCATGGTTATACCATTCTAAATTAGGTAAAGCCATCCCTCCTTTACAGTATGGTTGATATAGCTTAGCTAGTTTCATTCTTGGTTTTCTCCCACTCCATAAAAAAAATCTCAATGATTGGTTGAATCGCCATAGATCATTTTTGTTTATCAAGAAGGGAAGCATCCTCATAGTATAGAGAATTTTCGGAATAATAAACATTTTGAAAAGGGCTATTTTACCTGTTAAAGAGACTGGGAGTGATGCCCACGATTTTAATTTATCTCTGCTATCCCCTAAAATTGTCCTTATACCAATCTGCTGTATTTGCAGAGATTTTTAGCCCCAAATAGTCCAATGTTTTAGTTTCTATAAATTGGTATGATTACGAATCTTCTGAGTTTTCCTTAAGCCAAAGAATTTTAGATTTTGTAAAATTAGTTTTGTAACCTGAGACCATACTATATTGATCCAACAGATCACAATCTTGTCAATTTGGCTCTTTGGTTCCGCAACAAAAAGCAGAAGATCATCCGCAAATAGGGCAGTTTTAAATTTTAAATATTACCTTACCTATATTAATTCCAATCAGCAATTCTCTCAATCTAATAGCTAAAGGCTCCATTATCAAATCGAACGCTAAGGGGGACATCGGGCAACCCTGACAGGTTCCTCTTGTTGATAGAAAAGGATCTGAAATACAATTGTTGATCAATATGGAAGCTTTAATGTCTGAGTAGACATTTATGATGAAATCTTTAAAATGTCCTACAAACCCAAACCTCTCCAAAACCTGGATCAAGAAGGGCCACTCCACCCTGTCGAAGGCCTTCTCTGCATCCAAGGATAACAGGAAGGCCTCAGGCTGGGCAGAGCGGTCTCCCCCATATCGACAGACTACATGTAGAATTTTCCTTATGTTCAGCTCTGAAGCTCTTCCTGTAATAAACCCTACTTGGTCCTGATGAATAATCGCTGGTAGTAAAGATTTCAGCCTTTCAGCCAATAACTTCATCAGAATTTTATAATCGAGGCCAAGCAAGGAAATAGGTCTATATGAAGTCATATCTGAAGGATCTTTATTGGTCTGTGGGATTAAGATAATATTAGCTCTTTTGAAATTTTCAGATATCTTATAATTTGTTCTAAAATATGCATTGTATAAATCGGTCAGTACAGGGCCTATTTCTGCCCGCATAATTTAGTAGAACTCAAGAGGTAAATTATCTGGGCCTGGAGTTTTCCCTCTAGCCATAGAATTAATTGTTCTTTGAACTTCATTTTCTGTTATTGGTTGGTTCAGGGCTTCACAGTCTTTTTCTGAAACCTTGGGAAATTGGACCTTATCTAGGAAATTTTTAATATTTTCTGGGTCTGGGCACTGAGATGCATATAAATCAGTATAGAAGCTATGGAATAATTGTGAGATTTGGTATTGTTCTGTATACGTTGTATCTTTTAGTTTTAAAGCTGCCACTGGTTTCCTCCTAGTTTGCCTCCTAAACATTGAAGCCATAAATTTACCTAATTTGTTACCAAATTTTGAAAATCTGGCAGCATTTTTATATAGAAGTTCCTGTGCCTCTCCCATAAGAAATATCTTTCTTTTCTGTGCTGAAAATAGTTATCTGTATTCACCTTGCACGGATTTTCTAAAAACAGAGTATATGCCTCCCTCACTTTATCTGACAGGATTTTATCTTACCTTAGATTCTCCTTCTTTAATCTTGCCACATAGGTATTAATTTCTGCTTTCAGATAGACTTTAGCAGTTTCCCAGAATAGCTGAACATTGTCTCTACAATGATTATTAAATCTAAATTCTCCCCACGCAGTAATTAAAAAAAAATCCTTTTCACTGCAAGTGTTAAAATCACTGGGGCATGATCCGACAGAATAAAGTCACAAATATTGCATTTCTTAACTTTAGGAACCAATAAATCAGAAATCAAAAAAAGATCTAACCTTGAAAGCATGTTGTCTGTTTTGGAGCAACACGTATATTCCAGGCTACTAGGATTTAATAACCTCCATATATCAACTAAGTTTAGTGAGTTATAAAGTAGGTTAAATATTTATTTTTCAAAGTTCAGCTGAAAAGATTTGTATTTAACTTTGGTATTATTGGCCCCCAATTTCCTTCTATCCAAATATGAGTTAGGGGTAGCATTAAAATCCCCTACCAGTAATATCTTAACTTTGAGAAATTTAAACATTTTTTTTTACTAATAAATTCCAAAATCTTTCATTGGGGTTATTTGGGCCATAGATGTTCACTAACAAATATTCTTCGTTTTGAGTAGAGAATCTGATAATTAAATATCTTCCTTCTTTGTCTTTTAGAATATTTAGAATTTTATAATCAAGTCTTGTATGGAATAGAATAATAACCCCTCTATAGGATTTTATATAAGATGAAAAAAAGGACTCTCCCAACCATCCAGCTCTAATCTTTCTATGTTCGTTGCCTGACAAGTGAGTTTCTTTTAGACAAGCTATGTCAAAATCTCTTTTTCCTAAATAATTTAGAACTGCCTTTCTTTTTATTGGAGAATGGAACCCCCAACATTCCATGTTAAGACTTTAACCATTTAACCAAATGGGGAGAGAGAGGAGAAGAGAGGATCGAAAATTAAGGGAAAAAGAAGAGAAGAAAAAAGGAGAGGGAAGGGGAGGAGAAAAAACAAACAAAAAAAAAAAACATGTGTGCAATACATAGTAAAACATGAAACCCATTTGTATAAACAACAATAATAAACCTATTTATGTAGTATATACATTTATCCTTAGGTCCTATTTCATACATAGAAGCTGTCAACATGGCACAATATTCTCAATTGTTTCACTCCCATAAGTGTTGGGAGAGGGAAAAAAAAAAAAAAAAAAAGAACTATACATTGTGCAGAATTGTGTATAGTGCCTATATTCATCCTATTAAAGATTTATCTTTTCTCTTTTTCCCCCTTCTTCAACCAAGCAACCAAATAGCTTATGAGAACAGAGCATTGTACAGATACAAATTTGTATAGTGCATATATCCAACA
Organism: Bombina bombina; assembly: GCF_027579735.1. NCBI lineage: Eukaryota > Metazoa > Chordata > Amphibia > Anura > Bombinatoridae > Bombina > Bombina bombina. The sequence continues at coordinate 191,016,146 of NC_069507.1, read as the reverse complement.
TATATTAAACCCATTTATATAAACAACCATAATAAACCTATGTAGTATATACCTTTACCCTTGAGACCGATAATATACATAGCAACTATCCATATATCACAGTATTCTCAATTACTTCACGCCTTAAGTGTTGGAGGGGGAAAAAAAACTGTGCATAGTGCAAAATTTTGTGTAATACCTATATTCATCATATTACAATTTTTTCCAACCAAACAGGTTATGGAAACAAAGCGATATAGTGCAAATGCAGATTTGTGTAGTGCATATATCCAACATATTACTAACATTTTCCCCTCTTTTTCATATCTCTTGTATTTAAAAAAAGAAAAAGAAAAATCTAATACATCTATCCATCATATTACAATTTTCTCCACTGGATATCTTTAAAAAAAAACAATTCCATCATGTTTAATGAAGACATTGCAAGCCAAGGGGAAGAAAAAAAGAAAGCTAAAGACACCATGTAAAACATAAACACAAGATAAATAAGTACAGGATAGAGGACTCATATTAAACCTTTTACTTTTTTGATTCATTTTCCAAGAAAATTAAGGCTGCTTCAGGAGAGTCAAAGAAAAAAAATCCATGCCAGATTTTATCTTCAGCCTAGCTGGTATATCAAAGAGAAGAATCTATTTTCAGCCACTAAGCGAGAGCATGTAGGCGAGAATTGTTTTCTTTTTATTGATGTTTCGATAGAGAAGTCCTGAAAGAGTAAAATCTTCGCTCCTTGGAACTGTAGGGACTGTTGTTTCCTATAAGCTCTTAGGATCTCATTTTTCCCTTGGAAGTTTAAGAATTTTGCTATTACTGGCCTTGGTCTCCTAGGATTAGATGCTGTTTGCTCCCTTTCTCTTCCCATTCTATGTATTCTTTCAATTATGAAGATATTATCCCCTGGGTTTAAACCCAGTAGCTCAGGAATAGATTGTTCCACAAATTTTTTCAAATCTTGGAATCTAACACCTAGATTTAGAGTTTTGCGTTAGAAGGGGTGCGTTAGCTACACGTGTTTTTTTCCCCCCGCACCTTTTAAATAACGCTGGTATTTAGAGTTCTCTGAAGGGCTGCGTTAGGCTCCAAAAAGGGAGCGTAGAGCATAATTTACCGCCACTTCAACTCTAAATACCAGCGTTGCTTACGGAAGCGGCCAGCTTCAAAAACGTGCTCGTGCACGATATCCCCATAGGAAACAATGGGGCAGTTTGAGCTGAAAAAAAACCTAACACCTGCAAAAAGCAGCGTTGAGCTCCTAACGCAGCCCCATTGTTTCCTAACTCTGCACCTAACACCCTAACATGTACCCCAAGTCTAAACACCCCTAACCTTACACTTATTAACCCCTAATCTGCCGCCCCCGCTATCGCTAACACCTGCATTTTATTATTAACCCCTAATCTGCCGCTCCGTACACCGCCGCAACCTACATTATAGCTATGTACCCCTAATCTGCTGCCCCTAACATCGCAGACACCTACATAATATTTATTAACCCCTAATCTGCCCCCCCCAACGTCGCCGCTACCTAACTACACTTATTAACCCCTAATATGCCGACGGACCTCGCCGCCACTATAATAAATGTATTAACCCCTAAACCGCCTCACTCCTGCCTCAAAAACCTTATAATAAATAGTATTTATTTATTCTATATAGCTCCTCCCCTAACTGCCACCTCCCAGTCATTCTCTTGCAGCTCTCGACAAGGGAAGCAGCTAGAGAGATGTGGTGCATTAATGTAGTTTATCTTCAATCAAAAGTTTGTTATTTTCAAATGGTACCGGAGTTGTACTATTTTAGCCTCAGGCAGAAAGTTGAAGAAGAGTCTGCCTGTGGTCTTTGATGATCTTAGCAGGTTGTAACTAAGATCCACTGCTGTACTCACACATAACTGAAGAGATGGGTAACTTCAGCTGGGGGAACAGCGTGCAGGGTCTCCTGCTATGAGGTATGTGCAGTTTTAAATTTTTCTAGAGAAATGATATGCTAGAAAATGCTGACAATACCGGATTTATTTAAGGTAAGCCTGATTACAGTGATTTAATAACGACTGGTATCATGCTTGCTGTAAAGGGTAATATTTTTTTTTATTTACTCACATTACTGAATGGATATAACGTTTGCTGAAGGTGTATGAATGTTTATTACATATTGGTGATAAAACTTTATTCTGGGGCCCAGTTTTTTCCACATGGCTGACTAGATTTTGCCTAGGGATAGTTTTTTTAGGCTCTCTCACTGTGAGTACAGGCTGGGAGGGGCCTATTTTCGGCCTAAATTGTGCATTAGTTTTTGCAGTTTGAGACATCCAGCTTCCCTGAAGGAGTCCCCTGAACATTTAGGACCTCTCTAAAGGGTTTTTGTGCCTTCCAAAGTCGTTGTATGGGCAGGTAGGGCCACAGTAGAGCTGTGGCAGTTTTGTGTGACTGTTTAAAAACGTTTATATTGTTTTTTTGATCCGGTTTTGAAACTAAGGGGTTAATCCTCCATTTGCAAGTGGGTGCAATGCTCTTTTAGCCTATTATACACACTGTAAAAAATTCGTAAGATTTACTGCTTTTTTCACTGTTTTGCAGTTTCTGTGATTGTTTTTTTTTCTCTTAAAGGCACAGTACCGTTTTTATTTTCTGCTTGTTCACAGTTATTAAAGTGTTTTCCAAGCTTACTGGTCTCATTACTAGTCTGTTTAAACATGTCTGACATAGAGGAAACTCATTGTTCATTATGTTTAGAAGCCATTGTGGAATCCCCTCTTAGAATGTGTACCAAATGCACTAATTTTACTATAGATTACAAAGACCATATTCTGGCTTTAAAAAATTTATCACCAGAAGAAATTGACAAGGAGGAAGTTATGCTGTCTAACTCTCCCCACATGTCAGATCCTATAAATCCCGCTCAGGGGACACCTAGTACATCTAGCGCGCCCATTGCGTATACCTTGCAAGACATGGCGGCAGTTATGAATCATACCCTTACAGAGGTATTATCTAAACTTCCAGGATTGCAAGGAAAGTGAGACAGCTCTGGGACTAGAATAAATACAGAGCTCTCTGATGCTTTAGTAGCTATGTCTGATACACCCTCGCATTATACTGAAGCTGAAGCAGGGGAGCTTCAATCTGTGGGTGAATTTTCTGATTCAGGGAAGATACTTTAATCTGATTCTGATATGTCTCCATTTAAATGTAAGCTTGAACACCTCCGCGTATTGCTCAGGGAGGTTTTAGCAACTCTGGACGACTGTGACACTATTGTAGTCCCAGAGAAATTATGTAGATTGGATTAATACTATGCAGTACCTACTTACACTGATGTTTTTCCAATCCCTAAAAGGTTTTCTGAAATTATTACTAAGGAATGGGATAGACCAGGTGTACCGTTCTCTCCCCCTCCTGTTTTTAAAAAGATGTTTCCTATAGACGCCGCTACACGGGACTTATGGCAGACGTTCCCTAAGGTGGAGGGAGCAGTTTCTACTCTAGCTAAGCGTACCACTATCCCTGTCAAGGACAGTTGTGCTTTTCTAGATCCAATGGATAAAAAATTAGAGGGTTACCTTAAGAAAATTTTTATTCAACAAGGTTTTATTCTCCAGCCTCTTGCATGCATTGCCCCAGTCACTGCTGCTGCGGCTTTCTGGTTTGAGTCCCTAGAGGAGGCTCTACAGGTTGAAACCCTGTTGGAAGATATTATTGACAAGCTTAGGGCCCTTAAGCTAGCCAATTCATTTGTTTCTGATGCCGTTGTTCATTTAACCAAGCTAACGGCTAAAAATTCAGGTTTTGCTATTCAGGCGCGCAGGGCGCTATGGCTTAAATCCTGGTCAGCTGACGGGATTTCAAAGTCCAAACTTCTCAACATTCCCTTCAAAGGACAGACCCTATTCGGGCCTGGACTGAAGGAGATCATTTCTGACATCACTGTAGGAAAAGGTCACGCCCTTCCTCAAGACAGGTCCAACAAATTAAGGACCAAACAGTCTAGTTTTCGGCCCTTTCGAAACTTCAAGAGTGGCAGAGCTTCAACTTCTTCTAACACAAAACAAGAGGGAACTTTTGCCCAGTCTAAGCCGGTCTGGAGACCTAACCAGGCTTGGAACAAGGGGAAACAGGCCAAAAAGCCTGCTGCTGCCTCTAAGACAGCATGAAGGAGCAGCTCCCGATCCGGAAACGGATCTAGTAGGGGGCAAACCCTCTATCTTCGCCCAGGCTTGGGCAAGAGATGTCCAGGATCCCTGGGCATTGGAAATTGTGTCCAAGGGTTATCTTCTGGAATTCAAAACCTCTCCCCTAAAAGGGAGATTTCATCTCTCACTTTTATCTGCAAACCAGATAAAAAGAGAGGCATTCTTACATTGTGTTCAAGACCTTCTAATTATGGGAGTGATCCACCCAGTTCCGCAGGAGGAACAGGGTCAGGGCTTCTATTCAAATCTGTTTGTAGTTCCCAAGAAAGAGGGAACATTCAGACCAATCTTAGATCTCAAGATCTTAAACAAATTTCTCAGAGTTCCATCCTTCAAGATGGAGAGTATTCGAACCATCCTTCCTATGATCCAGGAGGGTCACTATATGACTACCGTAGACCTAAAGGATGCTTATCTTCACATCCCGATACACAAAGATCATCATCGTTTTCTCAGGTTTGCCTTTCTAGACAGGCACTACCAGGTTGTGGCTCTTCCCTTCGGGTTGGCCACGGCACCAAGAATCTTTACAAAGGTTCTAGGGTCCCTTCTAGCGGTCCTAAGGCCGCGGGGTATAGCAGTAGCCCCTTACTTAGACGACATTCTGATACAGGCGTCGACTTTTCAAGTTGCCAGGTCCCACACGGACATTGTTCTGGCATTTCTGAGGTCCCATGGGTGGAAGATGAACGAAGAAAAGAGCTCTCTATCACCTCTAACAAAAGTTTCATTCCTAGGGACTCTGATAGATTCGATAGAAATGAAGATTTACCTAACGAAGGCCAGATTGTCAAAACTTCTAGACTCTTGCCGTGTTCTTTATTCCACTTCTCGTCCTTCAGTGGCTCAGTGTATGGAAGTAATCGGTTTAATGGTAGCGGCAATGGACATAGTACTGTTTGCCCGCCTACATCTCAGACCGCTGCAACTTTGCATGCTCAGTCAGTGGAATGGGGATTACACAGATTTGTCCCCTCTACTAAATCTGGATCAAGAAACCAGGGATTCTCTTCTCTGGTGGCTATCTCAGGTCCATCTGTCCAAGGGGATGAGCTTCCGCAGGCCAGACTGGACTATAGTAACGACAGATGCCAGCCTTCTGGGCTGGGGTGCAGTCTGGAACTCCCTGAAGGCTCAGGGCTCGTGGACTCAGGAGGAGACACTCCTTCCGATAAACATTTTGGAACTAAGAGCGATATTTAATGCTCTTCCGGCTTGGCCTCAGATTGCTGCGGTCAGGTTCATCAGATTTCAGTCTGACAATATCACGACTGTATTGAACCACAAATGATTTTGAAGAAACAGCACACCTTTGCTTTTTCAGTGGGGCACGGAACAAAAACGGACTTGCCAGGTCCCAGTCAATCCAGATTCAAAGAGTATTCCAGCCACCAAGTTTTCTTAAAAGACCTTTATTTCACATGGGGTCCCAAACTAACAGTTACAACGTTTCAAGCCACACCAGGCTCTTAATCATGTATAATTAGATACACAGGTGTATGCCTTATATACCCTTACCTATTATTCTACATCCTGTGTTAGAATCCAACTGCACAACAGTGCCATCTTGTTGATGCAATAATTCAATGCAACTCCAAATTCAACACAGGAGGTGAATAAACACATAGATAAAATCACTTAAAAAGACATATACAACCAAGTACAAATTTAAAAAGAGGAACAATGCATAGCAAAATTATTTCAATCAACTGATGTTATTTATGTTGTCAATAGAGAAAAATAATTTTATCTTAATACATTATCACAGATTTTATCAGAGAAAAAGACTCCAGTCAAAATCTTTGTTCATACCCTTTGGCTTCATGCACTCTAGTTTATATACCCAGAACATCTCTCTCATTTTTAATAATCGTTCCCTATCTCCACCCCTTCTAGGCCTATCTACTTGTTCAATAATTTGAAACCTAAGTTGACTGATATTATATAAACTAGAGTGCATTAAGCCAAAGGGTATGAACAAAGATTTTGACTGGAGTCTTTTTCTCTGATAAAATCTGTGATAATGTATTAAGATAAAATTCTTTTTCTCTATTGACAACATAAATAACATCAGTTGATTGAAATAATTTTGCTATGCATTGTTCCTCTTTTTAAATTTGTACTTGGTTGTATATGTCTTTTTAAGTGATTTTATCTATGTGTTTATTCACCTCCTGTGTTGAATTTGGAGTTGCATTGAATTATTGCATCCACAAGATGGCACTGTTGTGAAGTTGGATTCTAACACAGGATGTAGAATAATAGGTAAGGGTATACAAGGCATACACCTGTGTATCTAATTATACATGATTAAGAGCCTGGTGTGGCATGAAACGTTGTAACTGTTTGTTTGGGAACCCATGTGAAATAAAGGTCTTTTAAGAAAACTTGGTGGCTGGAATACTCTTTGAATCTGAATATCACGACTGTAGCCTACATCAACCATCAAGGGGGAACAAGGAGTTCCCTTGCAATGTTGGAGGTTTCAAAAATAATTCTATGGGCAGAGGTTTACTCTTGCCATCTATCAGGTATCCATATCCCAGGAGTAGAGAACTGGGAGGCGGATATTCTAAGTCGGCAGACTTTTCATCAGGGGGAGTGGGAACTCCATCCGGAAGTGTTTGCACAGTTGATTCAACGTTGGGGCAAACCAGAAATGGATCTCATGGCGTCTCGTCAGAATGCCAAGCTTCCACCGTTTCCTCTGCTCCCTCGTTTGATTGGCAAGATCAAGCAGGAGAGAGCTTCGCTGATTTTGATAGCACCTGCGTGGCCACGCAGGACTTGGTATGCAGATCAGGTGGACATGTCATCCCTTCCACCATGGACTCTACCGCTGAGACAGGACCTTCTACTTCAGGGTCCTTTCAACCATCCAAATCTAATTTCTCTGTGTCTGACTGCTTGGAGATTGAACGCTTGATTTTATCAAAACGCGGTTTCTCTGAGTCAGTCATTGATACCTTAATTCAGGCTCGAAAGCCTGTCACCAGGAAAATCTATCATAAGATATGGTGTAAATATCTTCATTGGTGTGAATCCAAGGGTTACTCATGGAATAAAGTCAGGATTCCCAGGATATTATTTTTTCTCCAAGAGGGATTGGAGAAGGGATTGTCAGCTAGTTCCTTTAAGGGACAGATTTCTGCTCTGTCTATTCTTTTGCACAAGCGTCTGGCGGATGTTCCAGACGTTCAGGCGTTTTTCAGGCTTCAGTTAGAATCAAGCCTGTGTTTAAACCTGTTGCTCCGCCATGGAGTTTAAATTTAGTTCTTAAGGTTCTTCAAGGGGTTCTGTTTGAACCTCTGCATTCCATAGATATCAAGTAGCTATTTCTTCGGCTCGAAGAGTTTCAGAGTTATCTGCCTTACAGTGTGATTCCCCTTATCTGATCTTCCATGCAGATAAGGTAGTTTTGCGTACCAAACCTGGGTTTCTTCCTAAGGTGGTATCTAATAAGAATATCAATCAGGAGATTGTTGTTCCGTCACTGTGTCCTAATCCTTCTTCAAAGAAGGAACGTCTATTACATAATCTTGACGTGGTTCGTGCATTAAAGTTTTATTTACAAGCTACTAAGGATTTTCGTCAAACATCGGCATTGTTTGTTGTTTACTCTGGACAGAGAAGAGGCCAAAAGGCTACAGCAACTTCTCTTTCCTTTTGGTTAAGAAGTATAATCCGCTTATCTTATGAGACTGCTGGCCAGCAGCCTCCTTTAAGAATTACAGCTCATTCCACTAGAGCAGTGGCTTCCACATGGGCTTTTAAAAATGAGGCTTCTGTTGAACAGATTTGTAAGGCGGCGACTTGGTCTTCGCTCCATACTTTTTCTAAATTCTACAAATTTGATACTTTTGCTTCTTCGGAGGCTATTTTTGGGAGAAAGGTCTTACAGGCAGTGGTACCTTCCGTATAAGCACCTGCCTTGTCCCTCCCTTCATCCGTGTCCTAAAGCTTTGGTATTGGTATCCCACAAGTAATGGATGATCCGTGTACACCTTACAAGAGAAAACGAAATTTATGCTTACCTGATAAATTTATTTCTCTTGTGGTGTATCCAGTCCACGGCCCGCCCTGTCCTTTTAAGTCAGGTCTAAATTTTAATTAAACTACAGTCACCACTGCACCCTATGGTTTCTCCTTTCTCGGCTTGTTTCGGTCGAATGACTGGATATGGCAGTGAGGGGAGGAGCTATATAGCAGCTCTGCTGTGGGTGATCCTCTTGCAACTTCCTGTTTGGAAGGAGAATATCCCACAAGTAATGGATGATCCGTGGACTGGATACACTACAAGAGAAATAAATTTATCAGGTAAGCATAAATTATGTTTTCTATGTATATGTGTGTGCACATACATATCAACACACACATAAACAGATATACATACACACATACAAATATATATATATATATATATATATATATATATATATATATATATATATATACACACCTTTGTGCCCAATGCCTTGTCATATACCATATCCTTTTAAAACACTTATAAACATTTATTTCAAAGTGTATGTATATACATATATATATATAATTAATGAGTGAAATACTTTATTTTTAATATGTTTTACATGTGTTTTGTGTTACTTTCATTCTACACCTAACACTTTACTTCAGGTTTTAAGTCACAGTAACATTTTTAGCTCTGTTATGTGTTGCACACGACCACAACAAATAACTCACAACTTGTAATATGAGTGATGAGGATGGCACTCTCTCCATTGTATAGTGCGCGCTAAAGAGATGTCGGGCTCGCTAAACATTGTCTGTTAATTGTGTTTTACCATGGACTTGTAATACCAGATTGTGCTCTAATCTTATTACATATTTGCCATATTGATAGTGCACCCTGCTATCAATAGTGCTCCACATGTAAAATGGGCCATAATGTTTAGTAGGATTTTATTCTTTAAGTTCTATAAGGCGCACACAAACATTACAGCTATTACAGAAGCAGCTGATTTTCAAAATGAGCTTTATTTAAATTACACTTGTATTATTTTGAGGAAATAATGCTCTGCTTTGTTTCACTAATTTTGGTAGTTAAAAAAAATATGATAAATATGATGAACGGTAAATACTGAAATGAAGTTTCATTGAAGATTAATTTTATATCCATTTCTGGTCTGTGAAGTATTGCAGACTTTAAAGTATAACAACTTTAATGCATGGCCTGTTCTCTATTGTTTGTCAATGTTTCTTTTTGCTTTCTTTTCCTTCCTTCTGTATTGTCCGTAGTAAACAGATCCCCTTCTCGCTGTAGTGGTTTGAACCGTTCTGAATCTCCTAACCGTGAAAGGAATGACTATGGGGGCAGCACCAACCAATTAAGCAATAGCAACAACAATCTTTATATACCAGATTACTCTGTACATATCCTTTGCGATGTGCAGTTCATTAAGGTAATTTGCTGGCTTGGTATCTTCCCATGAGTTTGTTCTTGTTCAAAAGAATGAAATGCTATGATAATCCTTTTGTATAACAAGTGACAAAACCCAAGTATATACCATGGTTTTGTAATTACTAATAGTTGTTTTAATGTAATTTTTTTTTTTGTTACAAAAGTACAGTCTTTTTTTAAGTACAGAAACATTTTGGTGAGAAATACTATATATGGTTTACCCATACATACCAGTAAATTTGGTGCAGTAAGGATGTTCAGTATATTTATGTATAGCATATTTTCTGTGTTGTATAGTATTTTAGAACTAGAGGTAGAAAACTCTTTGGGGTAGATTTAACAGGCAGCGGATTCTGCTTTCTACCCCCAAAGTTTCTGGCTCGCCGAAAACAGCGGTCATAGGACCATTGCTCCTTAACTTGTCCGTCACCTTTTAGGGATGATTGACACCCCTGCTAGCGTCCGATTGGCCGCCAATGTGCAGGGGGCAGCATTGCACAAGCATTTCACAAGAAATGCTTGTGCAATGTTAAATGCCGACAGCGTATGCTGTCGGCATTTAGCGAGGTTGGGCGGACATGATTCGCTACAGTGAATCATGTCCACTCGCCTCTTGTTAAATTGACCCCTAAATCCAAATTGGGCTGGGAAAGGTTTGGATTTCGGAATAGTTTGGACTTTGGAATATTTACAGCAGTAAAATGGGACAGTTTGGAGAAGGTATTGAACTGAGTGTAAACAAAATTGTTTTATGTCAGGGCTTCACAAACCCATGAGCCAGAGAGTCACTGTCTCCTAGAATTTTACCCCTGGCTCCTAACGTTTTGGGTTATTCTATATATATATATACTGTATGTGTGTGTGTGTATATATATATATATATATATATATATATACACACTAAATATCACTATCTGGCTTCTAAATAGTCTTACTGGCTCCTAGATTTTAAACAGATTTGTCAACCCCTATCATGTCATTTAGGCAATATTTACATGTCATAATACAGCTTATACATGCAACATAAATGTAGTTGTTTTATATCATTTTTTTTTATTTTTAAATAATTTTTATTAAGGTTCATCAAGCAATACAAAGGAAACAGAATTCTGCATGAGACGTTGATGCAAAAATTTACATTTGTACACAGTAAGAAACACTAAGCACCACATCCCATTACAGCACATTTAATAATGTAGTATAGCATGCCTTCTAACTAATATTGAGGGTCTCTCCTAGACCCTACCCACACCTACACCTTAAAGAAGGCAACCTATGAATAAGGGACCCCTTTTGGGCCCCATCTAAAATGTAGAACCTTATTTTATTTTTTAAATTGTTTCTAAATCTGATAGGCCCCCTATGGACCTTATACTCAACATAATAACAGCTGCAGTAAATAAACTGGACTTGTGGGTGCCAAACAAAGGTTTCCTAAAAGTTAAGGTATAGCTAAGAATCTGGAATATATAGAAATATGCTATGTCCAAGACACCTGCCTAAGGTTCATAAGAAAAAATTGTCATATTAATACTGGCACATTAAGCTGCAAGATGTTAAGGTTAAACTGCAAGAAGTAACTGCAGTAAGCTTTTAGTAATATAATCTCTAGGCACCATAATAACAAGAGGAGCAAAGTATAGTATAATCTATGGAAGGTTTCCCTAACCATTAGACAAATAAATCAAAGAGCCCAATATATTATGGGTGAAACATCAGGGCATATCCATATAGAATATACTAGTTGCAAACCAAATGTAGAGCATCACCACAATAGGTAACCTATTTACAGAGAACTCCAATCAGTGAGGTAACTTATAAACTTTATACTAAGACTATATTGCTTCATCTAAACACGCTTATCCTAGCAATAGCGTAGTAGTTTTACACATGCAACCCCACATTAAATATTACACTGAAAACATTTAAAATTCTAGAAAACTATATAGATTGCACACTCTCTTTTATGGTAGCATAGCCCCTCGTAATGTATAGTTTAATCTATGGAAGGTTTCCCTGACCATTAGACAAATAAATCAAGGAGCCCTTTATATTATGGGTGAAACATAAGGGCATATCCACATAGAATATACTAGTTGCAAACCAAATATAGATCATCACCACATTAGGCAACTTATTTACAGAGATCTCTAATTAGTGAGGTAACTTATAAACTTTATACTAATACTATGTTGCTTTATCTAAGCATGCTTATCCTAGCAATAGCATAGTAGTTTTACACATGCAACCCCACATTAAATAATACACAGAAGACATTTAAAATTCTAGAAAACTGTTTATATTGCACACTCTCTTTTATGGTAGCATATCTATATAGCTGGCTAAATATGTCTCTCAAAAACAAGAAAAAAAGAAAATAAAGCGAATTATCATAGCTAGAAGGAGCTTATAAATATTAATTTTTCCCTTTGTCTAATATGGCTACATCAGGGTCTCAATGAGCGCTACCTTCTGATCTGGGGGTACAGGCCTCTGTCGGACCTACAGTATGGCAAATGTGAATTAGAGGAGGAGGACTACTCTTCGTCAAACAAACACAGCACCCTTATCTCCTAATAGAATCCCAGGTTCTATTACATGTCGCTATCTTATTAATAGACTGGGGTTTGGGCAGATCTATTTCGGCTAGCCGTCTTTCCCCTTGCCTCATGGGGTAGTAATCAATATGTAGATATAAGCCAAGCTAACATCAGACCCAAGGACACAACAATATTAAGTATATGAATAACGTCTCGGCATCAGGTATAGCAGTTCTCTGGGCCGTGTATAAACTCCAAGTACAGGAGAGGAGCAGTTCTGGGGTGAGGTTAGATCCGGCCTAGCAGTCCAAAAGTTATCTTAATGCCTTTTACTTTACCCAACCCCGACTCTTGTATCAACACTGAGATCCAGAAGGCCTCCAGATATCCGCTGTATCGCTTTGGGAGCCGAATCTATCATACACTCCAACGTGTGCCACGACCCTAGGCCGCAGCCTTTGCAGAGATCTAGGGCAGCAGGGTAACAGTGTGCCACCAACACCAAACGTTCCTCCGTAAAGCCTTTCGTAGTGGAGCCGGCTGGTCTCCCCCACGTGTCCAGTTAAGCGGCAGTAGTCTGGATGTTTCCAACAGAGCAACCGTCATGGGCCTCTGCAGTTTATTGTGCGGTGTTGATAACCGCTGCCGTCGCAGCTGTCTCCATCTCAGGCGGGTCATTTACTTTAGGCATTCCTAGGTTGCTGACGTCTCTCTGCTGTCCCTTCTCCAGAAAAGTGGCTCCGGTAAGTATGCTTTCATCCTGCAGCTGTGGATTGCTGCTCCTAGTCCATGGAGCTGTCACTTCCATCATATTGAGCCTGCAAGTTTGCGTCATGGGAGCCTCAATTAATTTCATGAGGCGGTCAAATCTGCGGTGCATCTACCGCTCAGACTCAGCGAATAGGGCTTGTATCCTAAAGTAAAAGTCCTCCTCCATGTTGTAAATATTAGGCAGGGGGGGGGGCATGCCTGATGAAACGGCCGTTAGAGCTGAGAAACGCGTAGCATATTGTCATATGCTCACCTGAAGGATTATACTATTTTTAAGCTACTTGTCAAAATAATAAAGACTTTGATTTTATCCCGTGGCTTTGATCCTTACTTGGGTGAGATCTTCACTACCATACATCTGCATTGAAAGGAAACTGAGACCGGAGGGAGCTAGCTGGTTAGCTCTGATAGCCAGCCTGCGTCTACAAGCACAAAGGTGTGCTCTGTGAAATTGCCCTTTACCCTGTGCAAAGATTTACTGCTGCTGTAGCCATTTTCCAAAACAGATACACACATTTGGGCGCCTCTCTTGTGTTTACATATTTTACAGATTTACTACCCTGCAGTGGAGGAAGGGAGAGTGCAGCCTGGACTTTGGTGCAGGACTCGTATCGCTGGAAGAAACTTTCATTTACATTTGGATTCCTGGTACCTGAGGTGTAAAGTTTAATCAAAGTTGGGACTTAGTCAAAGACTCATTAAATGACTTTGATATGACATTATATTACACGTGATCTAAGCCACATTACCAATTTGCCTCTTGTGGTTACAATCATATCCTTTTTGTATTTCTCATATGTTATATAATCATTGATCTTCATTCACACAGCGCCCTCTAGTGACTTTTTGTTACTTCATAATCTATAGTATATATTTATATTTCTTTCCTATGGCATGGAGAGTCCACGGCATCATTCCAATTACTAATGGGATATTCAACTACCGGCCAGCGGGAGGAGGCAAAGAGCACCCCAGCAAAGCTGTTAAGTGTAACTTCCCTTACCCATAATCCCCAGTCATTCTCTTTGCCTCTGTCAATGGAGGATGTGCAAATACGGTGTCTGAAGATATTTAATCCTTTTATGGGTACTTTTCCCTGCAAGTAAGGTTTGGGGTCTAGCTGTGTCCATGTCAAACTCTTTAGTAAGAGTAGTGGTGACTTTTAGCAGTTAAACTTTTGCTACTGCTTTGCAGAAAGCCTGGGTTGGTTACTCTGTTCTTTCTTTTACCACAGGTCCCTGACAGGGAGTGGAGTACCGTTCACACCTTAGTAGCTGTTATCTACCCTGCAGCTGGATCCACAGGTAAGTGCTTTCGCCTTCTAAGTACTGAAGGACAGCACTTTTGAGGTTAACCCTCAAGTGGATATCTTTTAGGACTCAGTTTATCCTTATATGGTTAAGGGTACATTCAGGGGCAACTTTATTGGCAACAGGGTCAATCTACAGACACGTTATAAATGAGACCGAGAGACTTAAGGGTTAATGAAGCTTGCTTGCATTTCCCCTTAATTACTTGGCAAGGTTTTTTTTTTTACTTATGTTTGCTCAGCTTTTATTTTAATGGGAAAAATGAATCTGTGCATGGTACTTTATTTGAACCGTTTTCATTATCGCACGCTTATTAGCTGTGCCACAGTTCTTTTTCGGACGCTCACGTGACTTCCGCATTCCGCTTTATAAGAGCAGAGCTTCGTGAGTTGAGAAGTGCAGGCTTTTACAGCCTTTGCTGATCGGATTGTACGCTTAGAGGGAAGGATCTCTGCTGGAGAGTCTCGCTCCTCTTACTAGTGGGATACTGAGTCCGGTCACGGTAAGAGCCTCAGACAAGCGCTTAGGTCTCTTGTCTGAGGTTGGGTCTTAGAGTGCTAATAATTTTTTTGCCATCAGTAGTGTTAGCCCCTGTGTTAAAAGTTTTCACTTTTTTCTTTGAACATATTGTTTATTTTGGGATCGACCTTTTATAATTTTTCTCATATTTTTTATTCTCATTCTAATTGGTCTTTTTTTAGTGGGGACTTATAACTGTAACTATGAACTCAGAACAGGATCAGTCCATCTCTATGGATAAATGTTTATTAGGTTTATTTTGTTCCTCATGCTTAGCTAAGACTTTAAAATTCAAAGACAAGTTACTCCATTCTGAGCCAAGTGATATTGCTGTGCGTGACATGCCTCAGCTTTCTCCTCAAACGTCCCAAGGTTTAATTGTTTCTTATTCTGTGCCTTCTGTTTCCTCTCAACCTCCTGGGGGTGTTTATTTACCAGGTGATTTTGCCGCCCAGATAACTTCTGCAGTATTTGCGGCTTTGTCTGCTTTCCCTACTTTGTGTAAGAGGAATTCTAAATATTTGTCTGCTAGTAGTTTCTGACCCCTCTAAACCTGCGCTGGTCAACCCTTTCTCAAATGTCTGATGAGGAGGATACTTCAGTAGCTTCTGAATGTGAGATCTCAGACTCTGACACTATGGGAGGAAAATCTTCTGAATCTGAAGAAGTTAATTTTTGATTTAAGCTTGAACATCTCAGGTTGCTTCTGAAGGAGGTTCAAGCTACTTTGGATGACTCTGATCTTTCGGTTGCTGTCAACCCCAAAAAGTCTTCTAAACTTAATAGAGTTTATGATACTCTTACATCTGAGGATGTTTTTCCTATTCCAGACAAGATGTCTGAAATTATAACTCAGGAATGGGATAAGCCAGGGGTTCTTTTTTCCCCTTCCCCTGTTTTAAAAAAGATGTTCCCTGTTTCTGTCTCCATTTGGGACTCATGACGCACTGTGCCTAAAGTAGGGGGGGCTATCCCTACTCTAGCTAAAAGAACTACCATTCCTATAGAGGATAGTTGTTCATTTAAGGATCTAATGGATAAGAAGTTAGAGGCGTACTTAAAGAAGATATAAATCCATCAAGATTACAGTGGCAGCCTGCAGCAAGTATTGCCATGGTTGGGGGAGCAGCATCTTATTGGTGCGTTGCCCTGTCTGATCTGATATCAGAAGAGACTACGGTAGAGGAGATCCAATATAGGGTCAAAGCTCTTAAACTAGCCAATACCTTTATCTGTGATGCCAACATGCAGGTTATTAGATTGGAGGCTAAGATTTCTAGCTTCACTGTTCTAGCTCGCAGAGCTCTGTGGTTAAAATCTTGGTCAGCTGATTTATCTTCAAAGGCCAAGCTTTTGGCTTTACCTTATCAGGGTAAAACTCTCTTTGGTCCTGGTCTGGCGTAAATCATTTCAGAGATGTCTCCTATGTGCCATCCACATTCCAGGAGTGGACAATTGGGAGGCAGATTTTCTGAGCAGACAGACTTTTCATCCTGGGGAGTGAGCTCTCCATCCGGAAGTGTTCTCCAGGATAACCCTCAGGTGGGGGGTTCTGGAGTTGGTTCTGATGGCATCTTGCCAAAACGCCAAGCTTCCAAAGTACGGTTCAAGGTCAAGAGATCCCCAGGTCGCCCTGATAGATGCCCTGGCGGTTCCTTGGGATTTCGGTCTAGCATACTTGTTTCCTCCATTTGCTCTCCTTCCACAAGTCATTGCTTGTATCAAGCAGGAGAGAGCGTCTGTGATTCTAATAGCTCCAGTGTGGCCTCGCAGGATCTGGTTTGCGGATTTGGTGAAGATGTCATTTCTTCCACCTTGGAGGTTACCTCTGAGGAAGGATCTTCTAATTCAGGGTCCATTCCTCCATCCAAATCTAGATTCTCTGAAGCTGACTGCTTGTAGATTAAACGCCTAGTCCTGTCTAGACGTGGTTTTTATGAAGCGGTCGTTGAGACTATGCTTTAGGTTCGTAAACCTGTTACTCACAGGATTTACCATAAAGTATGGCGTAAATACCTTTTTTGGTGCAAAGCTAAAGGTTTCTCCTGGAGTCGGGTGAGGATTCCCCAAATTTTATAGTTTCTTCGGGATGGCCTGGAGAAAGGTTTTGTCAGTCAGTACTTTAAAGGGTCAGATTTCTGCACTATTTCTGTCTATTCTTTTGCACAAACGTCTGGCAGATTTACCACATGTTCAAGCCTTTGTTCAGGCCCTGATCAGAATCAGGCCTGTGTTTAAACCTGTTGCTCCTCCTTAGAGTCTTAACCTAGTTCTTAAAGTTTTTTTTTTTTTTTTTTTGAATTTCAAAAGTTTATTGAGATCAAAAACTGTTACATCGAGATAAAATACATAAAGTAAATTGCGTTTTGAAACAATACACTTCAGATGTGTGCGTAGAATAAGGCGGGGGGAAGGGGGAAATAGGGATAAACATAACCATGGTTACAGTCATTAAACAACATATAGTTTGTGATGATGTCGTGCAACATGCGTTTCACTCCAGCGTGAGTCCGGGTTTTTATTGACAGCGTATGAGGCAGTAATTTGTGTGAAGTTATATTGGAGTATTTGGGCGTGGTTTGAGATGATATGTTCGTGTGTATGTCTCCCACATAGAGGTCATTTGGGCATATAAGTCCATGTTTTTGTTTTTCATGTAGGAGTATTCTTCTAGAGATATTGAGCGGTGGCACTCAAAGTGCCATTGGCTGAGGGACGGTACGGTCTCTGTCTTCCATTTCCTAGCGATCAGAATTTTAAGGCTATTGCTTAGTATGTACAGTAGTTTTTTTGATGGGGTGGGTAGCTTGGTTGGGACTTTGTTGAATAGCCACAAGCACGGGTCAAGGGGTACATCGACTCCTAATATTTTACTAGATTCTCTGGCTATTTCAGCCCAAATAGGAATTATTTTGTTACATTGCCACCAGATATGAGACATGTGACATTCCGAAGATCCACATCTCCAACAATGTGCTGACTTAAGTCTATATATTTTTTTGCACCTTTCTGGTGTCAGGTACCATCTTTGCATGATTTTTAAATTAAGTTCTACAAATTTACTTGAGACTGAAGATTTTTTAATATTTGCGAAAATGTATAGAGCGTCTGCATGTGAGATGTCTGTTCCTAGTTCCTGATTCCATCTGTCGATGTAATGTGGAAGGGTTCCGTGTGGTTGTTGTGACAGTATTACTTGAATGATAGAGAGTGCATGTCTGGTTGGGGTGGTTTTGCTACACAAAGATTCAAATGGCGTCATTGTTCTTGTCAGGTTGTTAGATTGTGGGTGGGAAATAATGTAAGAGTGGCATTGTCTGTAGAAAAGCCAGTCCCTGAAGATTTCAAACCCTGCTGAAATCAGGTCGTCTGTATTTGGAGAGTGGTGTTCGTTTCCAAGGTGGTGTACTTGTAGGGATCGGGTAGATGTTCCCAGTAATTTAGGGGTTATAGAAAGGCCAGGTTTAAATTCAATGTTATGTGTTAGTGGCGTTAAGGGCGAATATTTGGAGGATATATTTGGGTATTCTATGAGGGTCTTATCCCAGATTTTAAACGTTTCTAATATTGGTTGGGAGGTGGTTTTTAAGAATTTGATCCTGTCTTTTGGTGTCCAGCATAGCTGCCCCAAGTGTCTGAACTGAGTAAGATCGTGTTCTAGTTGCACCCAGGCTTTGTTGGTTATGTTTGAGTGCCAATCTACAATGCGCTGTAAGAAGGTGGCTTGTCTATATCGGTAGAAGTCCGGTACCCCTAAGCCTCCCATCTCTGTGGGGAGGAGCATGATTTTTTTGCTAATTCTTGCTTTTTTATTAAACCAGATGAAATCTAGTATGGTCGATTGTAGTGATTTTAAATAGCTTTTGGGGAGGGGGATAGGCAATGTTTGAAATAGGTAAAGGACCCTTGGGAGTATGTTCATTTTAACGATATTAATCCTTCCCAGCCAGGATATGTATAACTTTTTCCAGGAGGAGAGGTCTATGATTATCTTTTTGAGTAGGGGCTTATAGTTTTCTGTAAAGAGCTGGTCTGGCGTTTTAGTGAGTTGGATTCCTAAGTATTTGAGTGAGGTCTGTTGCCAGCGGAACGGACAGACCTGTTGGATTGGGTGTACGTCCGATTGCGGGATATTAATATTCATGATTTCTGATTTGCTTTTGTTAACTAAAAAGTTGGATGCTCTGCCGAAATCGTCTAATTGACTGAGAATGGTGGGTATAGTGGTTAAGGGGTTTGTTATGCAGAATAAAATATCATCGGCGTATAGCATGATTTTGTGGTGTGTATCCTGTATTTGTACTCCTGTTATCATTTGGTGACTGCGGATTTTCTGTGCTAGGGCTTCTATTGCACAAGCAAATAGGAGCGGGGAGAGGGGACAGCCCTGCCTGGTTCCATTGGTAATGCTAAAGGGGGCCGAAAGTGACCCATTCACCCGGACTCTAGCGGTGGGGGTAGAGTACATGGCAAATATACGGTCTGAAAAATCTTGACCTATACCCATTTTTTGGAGAACTATTTTTAGGAACTGCCAACCAACGCGGTCGAAAGCTTTCTCCGCGTCAGTTGACAGAACCATAAGTGGGATGTTTTTATAGTTAGCGTATTCTATTAGCTGGGTGATCCTGACAGTATTATCCTTTGCTTCCCTTGTGGGAACGAACCCAACTTGATCATTTCCTATCAGCTGTGGTAGAACAGTATTTAGTCGTGTTGCGAGTATTTTGGCGTAGATCTTTAGATCGGTATTTAACAGGGAGATTGGTCTATAGCTTTCCACTAATTCAGGGTTTTTACCGGGTTTGGGTATGTGTGAGGATTTATTATATAGTTAATATGAACCCAGTTGTATCTACTCCACTCAGTCTCACACCAAACCTAGGTACCTTGATAAACTAGGAACCTTATTATGCTCATTGGTCATAGGTCAAAAGTAAATAACAACTATCTTTAGTTGCTGGAGATATGCACAACAATGTGAGTGTGCTAATACTCTCCTAAGTAATATAATAGCATTTGCTAAACAATAGATAATCTCTTTGGATATAGAATAAATTATAACTTTATGTAATTGAAGCTCTGTTAGTATCTCTTTAAATAGATTGTAGCTTATCACTCAGGTACGATGCTTTAATGTTCAGGTTAGTAAAGTTCATATGCAACCTTATTTATGAATGCAGCAGAATAGTTATGGCAGTGTATTGTATGCAGAAATAACCAGGATATATGCAGAGGATGTTAAACATGCACACTTTCCATTAGTAACGTATATGTATAAGCTTGATTTGTTAGTATATACAGTCTTAGGAACATATGAAATTAGCGTAACTTCAGCAATAACTTTATGTTTAGTACGATACCCAACACTTCATGACCAGCGTGTACTTGTGAAGACTTTGCTTGCTAGCAATTCAGTTGTCCTGAGAAGCAGTGTAGAATCCGGCAACAGAGAGGAGCTGCGACACTGACTCCCGGAGTGCTGATGTGCTGAGTGCTGATGACGTCAGACGCCGAACTACTGCAGACACGCTGTATGTCAGTTAGCGTTTCAGAATGAGGTATGCTGTCCTGTGATTGAAGAGAACTTTGCAGATATAAAGTTAGAAAACAACTTGACGAAAATGGAGAGAGCTTCTTGAAAGTTGTGATCACTCCTCATGAGAATCAAATTACCAAGCATCGATGAATTAGAGAGGAGGGCTTATAAAGGCATAACGGTCATGTGATATTATGTTTAAAGGGACAGTGAAACGTGGAAAACATGAAGTATAGAGATTGGGAATTACTGTGATATGACAGGACACCCCCCTTAACGATCTGCTCCGCAGATCAGGGTTTGGGACGGTCTGGATGTCTGCGATGAAACAGAGATACCAATCTAGGGGCTGATAAGTTAGTGGATGGTTCCCAAGAATCCTCTTCTGATGAATAATTTTTCCACCGAACTAAATACTGTAGAGAATTCTTATAGAATCTAGAATCCAAAATGGAATCAACTTCATATGATACTTCATCCTCAATGAGTGTCGGAACTTGAGTTGTCAAGACTTGATCTCTGACTGGAACATAAGGTTTCAAAAGGGATACATGAAATGTTGGATGTATCTTAAAAGAACTTGGTAGTTGTAAAGTGACAGCATTAGCATTAACAATCCTAATAATTTTGTAAGGACCAATAAACAGAGAACCAAGCTTTTTACTGGGAATGTGAAGCTTCAAGTGTTTAGAAGACAACCAAACTAGATCTCCCACCTTATACTCAGGAGGTTTCGTTCTCCTTAAGTCATAATAACGTTTTTGCCTTTCTTGAGATTGTAGTAAAATCTGTTTTAGTTGAATGAATCCTTCAGCAATTGTATTCACAGTGTCATTTACCAAGGGACAAGAACTTTCTGATCTTTGAAGAAGATGATAAGAGGGATGAAACCCATAGTTAATGAAAAATGGAGTTGTATTGGTAGATGAATTAATGGTGTTATTATATGAGAATTCAGCAGTAGGTAGAAGAGAAGACCAGTTGTCTTGCTGAAATGTACAGTAGCATCTTAGATATTGCTCTAAACTCTGATTAGTCCTTTCGGTCTGACCGTTTGTTTGAGGATGGTAAGCTGAACTCAAACGGCGATCAATATGCAAACTAGAACAGAGTTGTGTCCAAAATCGAGAGGTAAATTGTGTACCCCTGTCAGTCGTAATAGACTTAGGTAACCCATGCAATCTGACAATATGTTTGATGAACAAATCTGCTGTTTCTGAGGCTGTTGGCAAAGTGTGAATAGGTATAAAATGTGCCATTTTTGAAAAGAGATCCACAACAACCAGGATGACTGTGTTGTTAGAAGAGGGAGGTAGATCGACAATGAAGTCTAGGGCAATATCTTGCCAAGGTCTGTCAGCGATTGGAAGAGATAGAAGTAAACCATAAGGGTGAATTCTTTGAGATTTACATTTGGTACATACAGCACACCCTTGTATGTACTGTTTTACAGACTGAATCATATGAGGCCACCAGAAATCCCTTTGAATTAAATGAAGAGTTTTCTTGAAACCAGGATGTCCTGAAAGTGGAATATCATGTGCCATAGCTAAAATGTCATTCCTAAGAGATTCTGGAACATACAGTGCATGACCATGGTAAAAAAATCCATCATTACCTTTATGAATCCTAGAATCATTGATCAATGGATCATTCTGTTGTTGTTCTTTGAGAATAGATGTTTTCCCCACTAAGAGGCCAATGAATTTTTCTGGTGGTATTATTGAGTTTAGTTCAGAACTCTCAGTTAATGGAGTTGAATATCTAGATAGAGCATCTGCCTTTGTATTTCTTACTCCTGGACGATAAGTGATTATAAAATCGAATCTTGTAAAGAATAAACTCCATCTGACTTGTCTGGAAGAAAGACTTTTGTTAGTTTTTAGATATTGTAGATTACGATGATCTGTAAATATGATGATTGGAAATCTTGCGCCTTCTAATAGATGTCTCCAAAATTCTAATGCAGCCTTGATGGCTAGAAGTTCTTTTTCCCCAATTGGGTAATTAATTTCGGCTGAATTCATAACCCGAGAATAATATGCAACAGGATGAAGCATGTTGGTAGAAGAATCTCTTTGAGACAGAATGGCTCCTATTGCAAATTCGGATGCATCTACTTCTAATGTATATTGTTTCGATGGATCTGGGAATTGTAGAATTGGAGCGGTAATGAAACTATGTTTGAGAGCGTTAAAAGAATCATCTGCCTGTTGGTTCCAGTGGTATTTGTTATTCTTTCGGGTGAGTAGTGTGAGAGGTTTTGCGATAGTAGAGAAACCTTTAATAAATTTTCTATAAAAATTTGAGAATCCTAGGAATCTCTGGAGCTCTTTCTTATTTTTTGGAATAGGCCAGTTAGTGATAGCTTGTACTTTGTTGTCCTCCATGGATATTCCTTTTGGTGAAATATGATACCCCAGGAAGGAAATAGTATCAGAATTGAATATACATTTTTCTGCCTTAACATATAAATTGTTCTGTCTTAATCTTGAAAGAACTGTTCTGACATGTTGTATGTGATCCTCTTTGGAATTTGAATAAATGAGAATATCGTCCAAATAAATGACAATGTATGTGTCAAGTAAATCTTTGAAAACATCATTAATGAAAAACTGAAAAGTTGCAGGTGCATTGCACAAACCAAAAGGCATGACACAATACTCATAGAGACCATACCTAGTGCGAAAGGCAGTTAACCATTCATCACCTTTGCGAATTCTAATTAAATTATATGCACCTCTTAAATCCAGTTTGGTGAAAATGGTAGCTCCCTGTAACCTCTCTATGAGTTCTGGAATAAGAGGTAAAGGATATCTATTTTTTATTGTACATTTGTTCAGTTGTCTATAGTCAATTATAGGCCTGAGACTGTCATCTTTATTCTTCACGAAAAAGATCCCGGCACCAGCTGAAGATGTAGAAGGCCGAATAAAACCTTTCTTTAGATTTTCCTCAAGATATCCTTTGAGATGAAGCAGTTCTGGTTCAGAGAGTGGATATATACGACCATAAGGGATTTTACTGTTTGGTTTTAAATCGATAGGACAGTCGTAGGGTCTGTGGGGAGGTAGAGATTGAGCCTCAACCTTATCAAAAACATCATAAAAATCTGAGTACTCTGTTGGTATATTTGTGATATCAACCTGTAATATAGTTTGTGATTGTGTACAGTGTTTTTTACAATATGGTGAGTCGAAGGAAATAGTACCACTATTCCATGAGATGTTTGGTTGATGTTTCTTTAGCCATGAAAGTCCTAGAATTATGGGGTACAAAGGGGAATGAATAACCTCAAAGGTACACAATTCAGAGTGACCTGATGAAAATGTTAATGATAATGGATCAGTATGATGGGTAACAGGACCTGAATTGATAAAAGAACCATCAACAACTCGAATAGGTAATGCAATTAATTTTTTAATTGTAGGAATCTTGTGATTTTCAACAAAGGATGAATGAATGAAATTATTAGTTGCTCCTGAATCGATTACCACCTGGGCTTTAAGTTGATGTTGATCCCACTGTAGACAAACAGAAAGAGTAAAGTGAGATGAGTTTTTTATAACAGTCTCATTTAAATGAGCTATCTCTTGCTTACCCTTTTTTGATTTTAACAGAATTGGACACTCCTTTACTCCGTGATCCTTAGCAGCACAATATAAACAAAGATTAAGTTGTCTTCGTCTAGCCTTTTCTTCAGGTTTAAGAGGACCTTTGACAAAACCTATCTCCATAGGCTCATCTGTTGAACGGACAGTGGAAACTGAATGAGAGCTATAGGCTTTCTTGGGGGATAATTCTGATGACCCTCTTTCAATCTTCCTTTCCCTCAAACGACGATCAATAGATATAGACAAGGTCATAAGATTTTCTAAGTCCTTAGGAATAACCACACGTGCCAATTCATCTTTTAGAGCATCCGCTAATCCAATATGGAATTGATTTGTCAAAGCTGGGTTATTCCACTGTGTGTCAGGTGCCCATCTTTTGAAATCAGTTATATATTCTTCTACAGGGCGTCTACCTTGTCGCAGATGTCTGATAGAATTTTCTGCTGAAGCTTGTTTGTCGTGATCTTCATATAGTAAGGACATGGCATTAAAAAATGATTCTAATGAGTTTAAGATAGGATCTTCTTTCTCATAGTATGCATTAGCCCATGCCTTGGCTTCACCAGTGAGATAAGAAATTACTGTTAGAACTTTAACCCTTTCGGTAGGATAGGTTCTTGGTTTCAATGAAAATAATAAAGTACATGAATTTTTAAAGTCTCTAAATTGAGTTCTGTCTCCAGAAAATCTCTCAGGTGGACATATTTGTGGCTCAGGAGAAACAAGAGGTGACGGTAAAGTTTGAGCAGGTACATGATCCCTAATATATTTTCGTAATTCCTGATTTTCAACTTGGAGGTCCCTAAGACCCTGGATCATTATATCCATATTTTGAGAAAGGGTTCCAACACGGTTGGACAATTCAGTAACATCCATTATAGATACAAGTGGGTTAAGGGAGGCTTGGTAATATGTGAGGATTTATTATATAGTTAATATGAACCCAGTTGTATCTACTCCACTCAGTCTCACACCAAACCTAGGTACCTTGATAAACTAGGAACCTTATTATGCTCATTGACTGAGGGTGACCTGTTTAGGTCAAAAGTAAATAACAACTATCTTTAGTTGCTGGAGATATGCACAACAATGTGAGTGTGCTAATACTCTCCTAAGTAATATAATAGCATTTGCTAAACAATAGATAATCTCTTTGGATATAGAATAAATTATAACTTTATGTAATTGAAGCTCTGTTAGTATCTCTTTAAATAGATTGTAGCTTATCACTCAGGTACGATGCTTTAATGTTCAGGTTAGTAAAGTTCATATGCAACCTTATTTATGAATGCAGCAGAATAGTTATGGCAGTGTATTGTATGCAGAAATAACCAGGATATATGCAGAGGATGTTAAACATGCACACTTTCCATTAGTAACGTATATGTATAAGCTTGATTTGTTAGTATATACAGTCTTAGGAACATATGAAATTAGCGTAACTTCAGCAATAACTTTATGTTTAGTACGATACCCAACACTTCATGACCAGCGTGTACTTGTGAAGACTTTGCTTGCTAGCAATTCAGTTGTCCTGAGAAGCAGTGTAGAATCCGGCAACAGAGAGGAGCTGCGACACTGACTCCCGGAGTGCTGATGACGTCAGACGCCGAACTACTGCAGACACGCTGTATGTCAGTTAGCGTTTCAGAATGAGGTATGCTGTCCTGTGATTGAAGAGAACTTTGCAGATATAAAGTTAGAAAACAACTTGACGAAAATGGAGAGAGCTTCTTGAAAGTTGTGATCACTCCTCATGAGAATCAAATTACCAAGCATCGATGAATTAGAGAGGAGGGCTTATAAAGGCATAACGGTCATGTGATATTATGTTTAAAGGGACAGTGAAACGTGGAAAACATGAAGTATAGAGATTGGGAATTACTGTGATATGACAGTATGATAGAGATATGAGCCTCTAATGATTGTGTGGAGAATGGACTGTTAGATGTAATGGAGTTAAAGAGGGCGAGTAAGTGTGGGGCTAGAATATCAGTGTATTTTTTATAATAGTAGGCAGTGTATCCATCTGGGCCTGGGGCTTTTCCAGTAGGAAGATCTTTTATGGTATTTCGTACTTCTGTTAGAGAAATGGGGCTTTTGAGAAAAGTTTGTTGGTCCTCAGTGATTGTCGTAAAATGTATGTCTGAAAGAAACTGATGTATGTGGTCTAGGGGGTCATGAATGATGTTAGGATGGGAAGCCGTGGGTGCAGCAGATATGTTGTATAGTTGTTCGTAATAGGCACGGAATGAGTCGGCAATAGCAGCTGGGTCGTGCAACGTTTTGGCTGCAGATTTTATAGTAAGAATGCAGTTGCGGTTCATGTTACGTTTTAGCCTACGGGCAAAGAGCTTGCTACATTTATTGTCTCCTTCATAATAGGATTTCTTAAGCTTAAAGGCAAGATTTTTGCATTCTTTGTCTATGAGGTGGGCTGTTGTCTGTTTAATGGATCATAAGTCTGCTATCAACTGTGTGTCTGTGGGGGGGTTTTTGAGTTGCATTTCTATATTGTTTAATTTATATAGGGATTCTTTTAGTAATTGTCTCTGTTGCTTTCTGTAATGGGATGAGATGCTAATGAGCTCCCCTCTTATTGTGGCTTTATGTGCTTCCCATGTGTTCTGAAGTGAGAGGACCGACCCTATATTCATATCAAAGTAGTTTTTGATAGTAGTTTGTATCTTTTCACTATATTGCGGTAAGTCTAGGAGTTCATCATTGAGCTTCCAAAGGTAGGCTGATTGGGGTGCAGAAGGCCAGGCTATTGAGCATAATACCATGAAGTGGTCTGTCCAAGGTGAGGGGATAATAGTTGAGTGCGTAGTTTTGGATAGTGTGGTGACATCTGTTAGTATGTAGTCTATGCGGGAGAAGCGGGAGTGTGGGTGGGAGAAGAATGTAAAGTCATCTTCATCAGGGTGGTGAACTCTCCAAACGCAGTGAATGGCTAAGTCTCTAAAGCGTTGTTTTATTAGTGAGATAGTTTTATGTGATACGGATGAAGTGTGAGTTGAGTTATCTCTAAAGGGGTCTAGTGTGATGTTGAGGTCGCCCCCCACTATTAACATTCCTTTAGAAATTTCTAAAATTTTCCTAGATAGGGACGATATAAAACTATCCTGGCCAGTGTTAGGGGCATAGGCGCTTACTAAAGTAGTAACTGTATTATATAGCTTCCCTACTAGGATGATATATCTACCCTCAGCGTCTCTATGGGAGTCGAACAGTTGGAAAGGAATTCCCCTTCTAATTAAGATTCCAACTCCGTTGGTTTTTGTTTTGTTAGAAGAGTAGTATGATGTGCCAAATTTAAAGAAGAAGGTTTTTGGTTCTTGCCCCTTTAAGAAATGTGACTCCTGTAAGAAGATTAAGTCTCCTTTTTTATTTTTGATGTCTCTAATCGCTATGCTCCTTTTATGTGGGTTGTTTAATCCTTTGGCGTTAATAGTTATAAAGGACAGTGTCCTGTTAATGCCAGTGGGTTTATTCATGTTGTCTAATATCTGGGGGAGTTTGTGCTGTTATAAGAGGCCTTAATGTCAGTGAAATGTGGCCACAACCCGGGCCCATGTGGAGTGTATATGCTGTTGTGTAAAGTTGGTGTTCGTTGCATGCAAGACATTTAACTGGAGACAGTAAGTGCAAAAGTTTAACAGTATGAATCATTACAATCAAAAAGTAACCATAAAAATAGGTAATTGGGGGAGGGAAATGGTGGAAAACCATAAATATGATTGAAATAACAGTCATTTCAATCAGAGGTCCTACAACAGTTTGGGCTTATGTAGGGAATTATGTAATAACAGTGTAAATAACGCATGTGTCAGGCTACAAATGTACATCTTCTAACTTAACAAAATAAACTCTAACTAGGTCACATGACAACTGAGAAGTTCGTATAAGTTTTCTCTACTTGTTATAACTGGAGAAGTCCTGGATAAGCTGTAAACATTTAACTAAATGGAACATGAAAGGAAACATAATATGCAACACAAGTGATAAATTAACAACAACATATTATACTTATTGCTTTAATGGATGGATCTCACCAATTATGAATGGTGCTTAATGTCCTTGTTCCAGTTCAGTCTCTAAGAGTGGAGGGAGAAACATTCAGCTTGTCCTTTCTTTTTTTGTACGGCTGTACTTTGCTCCAAGCTGTTCTCTGCAGGTTGGACATGTGTGCCTGGAGGCTGGTGTCCTGAGGGCTTTCATGAGACGTTGAAGGTGGGCCTGGTGGTTTCAGTGGAATCCCCAAACCTCTGGAGAGCTTGTCTAGATCCTGGATTCCTTTGTAGATAAGAGTTTGGCCATCATAGGGTATGATTAAGCTGAAGGGGAATCCCCAGCGGTATTTGATGTGTTTATCTTGGAGGATTGATGTGATGAATCGAGCTTCCCTGCGTTTCTGGATAGTGCTTTGACACAGGTCCGGGTATATTTGCAGATCATGATCTAAGTAAGATATCACGTGAGAGGATCTGGCTTTTTGCCAGATGGTCTCTCTGTCTGTAAATCTAAGAAACTTGAGGATAGTGTCCCTAGGTGGAGCATTTGGAGGCGGGGGGGGTCGAAGGGATCTGTGTGCTCTTTCGATTTCCATTGGCAGTGCTTGTGGATCTCCAATTAAGTGCTGAAAGAGGCCTTGTAGATAGGCCGATAAGTCGGCTGCCTTTATTAATTCGGGAATACCCCTGATGCGTAAGTTGTTCCTTCTTCCCCTGTTCTCTAAATCTTCAATTTTTCTTCCAGAGCTTCCATTTTTGAATCGTGAGTAGAGATATGATTATAAAGGGATCCTACTGTTTCAGTAGTGGAGTCTTGTGTTTCTTCCATATCTACTATTGAGTGATTCAAAATCATCTTTAGATGGGAGCTTTGCGATGTCCTGCTTAAGCTGTATGATATAATCCGGTGATGATATTATTTCAGAGGTAGTTTGTTGCTCAGTGGTCGGGGGCTCTGGCAGTTCTGGGTTGGTTGTTTGAAAAAAGGAACTCACCAGGGAGTTGCTAATAGGTTGGCTTTTAGTGTTCTTTTCCCCTTTGCTTTTATTCTTAGACGCCATGTTTGTAATTTGAGGAAGTTACAGTCAGATTTTAGAGCGTATTCTTATTTAGGGATGTGTGACTTGATTCAAGTTTTCTCATATAGGTTATGTGCTAAGGTTTTGTTATTGCATCTTTAGATAGACTTGCAGCGAGAAACTGTATGTGCATTACTTATGTGAGTTCTTTCTCGCTTCTTCTGGTCGCATTTGTAAAGTTAATCAATTATCCTGTGTGGCATGTCTCGTTTATGAATAAAGGTGAATATAGGCTGACCTGTGCGAGGGTGGACTTACATGTGCGCCTCTTTCAGCTGCGTTGTGGATCTGAGCAGCAAGTTTTGAGGGTGTTGTATAGTTCATTCATAACTTTTACTGCGTGTATTATAAATCAAAGATGGCGGCGTCGCGCTCTTCACCTCACATACCTTTTTGAGTGTTGCGAGCTAGACTGCGCTCGTTTAGCGAAAATGTTGATCACATTTGAGTCTCCTAATGTTTGTCTGCTATGTGCGGCCAGTTATTAGCAGTTATCACTGTTTAAGAGCTGAGATGTCCCGCTGTTGTAACGGAGCTGTGCTGTTATGCGGCCATCCGCTTCTTGGCCAAGCTCCGCCTCTCTAGTTCTTAAAGTTTTACAGCAGGCTCCGTTTGAGCTGATGCATGTTGTTGATATAAAGTTGTTATCTTGGAAGGTTTTGTTTCTAAATGCTATTTCTTCCGCTCACAGAGTTTCTGAACTTTCAGCTCTGCAGTGTGATTCCCCGTACCTTATTTTTCATGCAGATAAGGCAGTCCTTCGTAGTAAATTGGGGTTTTTCCATAAAGTGGTGTCGGATCAAAACATTAATCAGGAAACTGTTGTTCCTTCTGTTTGTCCTAATCCTTCTCATAAGGAAAGTCTTTTACATAACTTGGATGTTGTGCGTGCTCTAAAATTTTACCTACAACCTACTAAAGATTTTCAGCAATCTTTTGCCCTGTTTGTTGTTTTCTCTGGAAAGCGTAAGGGTTTAAGAAGTATGATTCGTTTTGCGTATGAGACTGCTGGACAGCATCCTCCTGAGAGAATTACGGCTCATTCCACTAGGGCTGTCTCCTCATCTTGGGCTTTAAAAAAATGAAGCTTCTGTGGAACAGAGTTGCAAGGTGGCAACATGGATCTCTTTGCATACTTTTTCCAAATTCTACAAATTTGATACTTTTGCCTCGGCTGAGGCCTCTTTTGGGAGAAAGGTTCTTCAAGCGGTGTTGCGTTGTGTTTAGGTCCTCCAGCCTTGTTCTCCCTCCCTGTTCATTCCGTGTCCTCTAGCTTGGGTATTAGTTCCCACTAGTAATTGGAATGACGTAGTGGACTCTCCATGCCATAGGAAAGAAAACAAAATGTATGCTTACCTGATAAATTTCTTTCTTTCTGGGCATGGAGAGTCCACGACCCTGCCCTCTTTTTAAATTATAATTCAGCATTTATTTTAGTAAACCTCAGTCACCGTTACACCCTTGGGTTTCTTCTTTTTCCATTTTCTTTCGGCTTAATGACTGGGGATTATGGGTAAGGGAAGATACACTTGTCGGTTAAAGAAGATGCGCTTGAAAAAGCTACCACACTCAGTATGGATAAGAAAAGTGTGGTAGCTTTTTCAAGTGCATCTTCTTTAACCCTACAGTTTTACTTCCAGGTTGTTTCTAGCAGAAACGCCCTATTTTGAAGTTGCTCTCACCACACACCTGTTAGTTATCTCCACTTCCCCTTTTTTGTACTTAGTTATACTTTCTGCTAACTGTCAAGGGAAGTTACACTTAACAGCTTAGGTGGGGTGCTTTTTGCCTCCTCCTGCTGGCCAGGAGTTAAATATCTCACTTGTAATTGGAATGACGTCATGGACTCTCCATGCCCGGAAATAACGAAATTTATCAGGTAAGCATACATTTTGGTTTTTTTTACAGTATGTTTAATAATTTGTAATAATTTTTATTAATATTTTTTAATATTTTATATGTAACATTTCAATAACGCGCATTGAAGTTAATCCCTACTTTGTGTAAGAGGAAATCTAAATATTTGTCTGCTAGTAGTTTCTGACCCCTCTAAACCTGCGCTGGTCAACCCTTTCTCAAATGTCTGATGAGGAGGATACTTCAGTAGCTTCTGAATGTGAGATCTCAGACTCTGACACTATGGGAGGAAAATCTTCTGAATCTGAAGAAGTTAATTTTTGATTTAAGCTTGAACATCTCAGGTTGCTTCTGAAGGAGGTTCAAGCTACTTTGGATGACTCTGATCTTTCGGTTGCTGTCAACCCCAAAAAGTATTCTAAACTTAATAGAGTTTATGATACTCTTACATCTGAGGATGTTTTTCCTATTCCAGACAAGATGTCTGAAATTATAACTCAGGAATGGGATAAGCCAGGGGTTCTTTTTTCCCCTTCCCCTGTTTTAAAAAAGATGTTCCCTGTTGCTGTCTCCATTTGGGACTCATGACGCACTGTGCCTAAAGTAGGGGGGGCTATCCCTACTCTAGCTAAAAGAACTACCATTCCTATAGAGGATAGTTGTTCATTTAAGGATCTAATGGATAAGAAGTTAGAGGCGTACTTAAAGAAGATATAAATCCATCAAGGATTACAGTGGCAGCCTGCCACTCTTTTTAAATTATAATTCAGCATTTTTTTTAGTAAACCTCAGTCACCGTTACACCCTTGGGTTTCTTCTTTTTCCATTTTCTTTCGGCTGAATGACTGGGGATTATGGGTAAGGGAAGATACACTTGTCGGTTAAAGAAGATGCGCTTGAAAAAGCTACCACACTCAGTATGGATAAGAAAAGTGTGGTAGCTTTTTCAAGTGCATCTTCTTTAACCCTACAGTTTTACTTCCAGGTTGTTTTTAGCAGAAACACCCTATTTTGAAGTTGCTCTCACCACACACCTGTTAGTTATCTCCACTTCCCCTTTTTTGTACTTAGTTATACTTTCTGCTAACTGTCAAGGGAAGTTACACTTAACAGCTTAGGTGGGGTGCTTTTTGCCTCCTCCTGCTGGCCAGGAGTTAAATATCTCACTTGTAATTGGAATGACGTCATAGACTCTCCATGCCCGGAAAGAACGAAATTTATCAGGTAAGCATACATTTTTTTTTTTTTTTACAGTATGTTTAATAATTTGTAATAATTTTTATTAATATTTTTTAATATTTTATATGTAACATTTCAATAATGCGCATTGAAGTTAATCTTCATGGGCGCTAACCCACCTGCGTTAGTTCTAAATTGCGAACCTCGATGCGCTTTACGCATATTTTGCTTTCCTATGTTCTTTACATACACTTAGATTACGAGTTTTGCGTTCATATTTTATAACTGAAAAAAATGGCCATTTCAGCGTTAAAACAGCAACACAGCCATTACGAGTCTTGTCGATATAGCTGTACCGCAAGCTTTTTAGCCTGTAATGCATCATCAGTTCTGCACTCAAAAAAATTATGTTTTTTCATGGGATTCCCATAGCACTGCCATTACAAGTTTTGCGGTGAGGGTTAAAAGCTTGCGTTACAGCTTATACCAACACGATCCGTTCCACAATCTGAGACCAGTAGTTATGAGCTTTACGTAACAAAACTGTTACACATAACTCATAACTAAAATGTTACAAAGTACACTAACACCCATAAACTACCTATTAACCCTTAAACCGAGGCCCTCCCGCATCGCAAACACTATCTTAAATTTATTAACCCCTAATCTGCCGCTCCCGACATCGCCACTACTAATAACATTTATTAACCCCTATTCTGTCGCTCCCAGACATCGACACCACTATACTAAAGTTATTAACCCCTATTCCCCCACACCCCAACATTTCCCACACTATACTAAATATATTAACCCCTATTCCGCCATCTCCCTGACATCGCTGCCACTAAATAAAGTTATTAACCCCTAAACCTCTGGCCTCCTACATCACTATCAGTAAATAAACCTATTAACTCCTAAACCTCCAGCCCCCCACATCACCAAAAACTAAATTAAACTAGTAACCCCTAAACCTAACAACCCCCTAACTTTAAATTAAAATTACAAGATCCCTATCTTAAAATAAATAAAAACTTACCTGTGAAATAAAAAATAACAAGTTTAAACTATAAATTAAACTAACATTACTATTAGACTAAAATTAAAATAACTATCAATTAAATAAATTAAATTACTCATTAAAAAACCTAACACTACTAAAAAAAATTAAATCTACAGTTACAAAAATTAAAAATACTAAATTACAAAAAAAAAAACCGACTAAATTACAAAAAATAAAAAATACTAAATTACAAAAAATAACAAACAAAATTATCCAAAATAAAAACAATTACACCTAGGGGCCTATTTATGATGGTGCAAGCGGACATGATCCGATATAGCGGATCATGTCCGCTGCACATCGATAAATGCAGACAGCATACGCTGTCGGCATTTATCATTGCACCAGCAGTTCTTGTGAATTACTGGTGCAATACTGCCCCCTGCAGATTCGCTACCGATCGGGTTGATTTCTGTCCGACAGAATTCAAATCAGCCAATAGGAATGTGAGCTGCTTAAATCCTATTGGCTGATTTGAACTGCCAATAGGATTTTAGCAGCCCTATGTCCTATTGGCTGATATACATTTTTCAGCCAATAGGAATGCAATGGTACCCCCAGCAATGGGTAGATTAGGCTTAACTTTATTTTTATTTTGGGGGGTGGGGGTTTGTATACTGTTAGAGAGTCTTTTTTAGAAAAAGAGCTGATTTCTTAAGGGCAATGCTCTATAAAAGGCCCTTTTAGGGGCCCTTGGTAGTTTATTATAGATTAGGGATTTTTATTTTAGGGTGTTGGTTTTTTTTTTAAACAGGGTATTAGAATAGGAATAATTTTTATTGATTTGGATAATTTCGTTTGTTATTTTTTGTAATGGTAGTTTTTTATTTTTTTGTAATTTTAGTGTTTCTCTTGTAAGGTGTATCCAGTCCACAGATTCATCCTTTACTTGTGGGATATTCTCCTTCCTAACAGGAAGTGGCAAAGAGAGCACACAGCAGAGCTGTCCATATAGCTCCCCCTCTAGCTCCACCCCCCAGTCATTTGACTGGAGGTTAGGAAGAAAAAGGAGAAACCATAGGGTGCAGTGGTGACTGTAGTTTAAACATAAAGATCTACCTGACTTAATAGCCAGGGCGGGCCGTGGACTGGATACACCACAAGAGAAAGTAATTTATCAGGTAAGCATAAATTCTGTTTTCTCTTGTAAGGTGTATCCAGTCCACGGATTCATCCTTTACTTGTGGGATACCAATACCAAAGCTTTAGGACACCGATGAAGGGAGGGAACAAGACAGGTACCTTAAACGGAAGGCACCACTGCTTGTAAAACCAGTCATTCTCTTTGCCGGCTCTAAGCAATAGGGTCTCTCTCGGAAGGGTAAAGTGAATGTGGTGTTAGATTTGTAGTTTTTGTTCTACAAGCAAGAGTTTGTTATTTTTAAATGGTACTGGTTTGTACTATTTACTCTCCAGCAGAAAAGGGATGAAGATTTCTGCAGAGAGGAAAATTATTTTAGCATGTTGTAACTAAAATACACTGCTGTTCCCACACAGGACTGAGGAGTACAAGAAAACTTCAGTTGGGGGGAACGGTTTGCAGATAAGGTATGTTCAGTCATTTATTTCTAGACAAGACTGTGATAATGCTAGAAAAGGACTGATAAGATCCCCATGAGGGAAGGGTAAGCTTTATTCAGAGACTAAGTATGGAATTACAAGCTTACATTACAGGGCTAATTTATGCTGGTTGACACTTTTTTATGGGTTGACACTTTTTTATGGCAAACGGTTTTTACTTATAAACATCGTTTTTGAGATACTTAGAAGGTCCCTTTGGGTTTCTTTCAGGGGTTGTTACCCACATGGCTAATATTATAACTCCTAGGAGTGTTTTCTTTAGGCCTCACAGCACCGGAGTAAGGTGGGAAGGGCCTAATTTCGCGCCTCTGATGCGCAGTTAGATGGACTAGATCTTCAGGCTGTGTTCACATGGTGGCTCCTGCTACAATTTGAGGAACCATAGGAAGCTTTTTCCCCACAAATCCGACTCCTAAGGGAAGGTAGGGCTACAGCAGAGCTGTGGCAAGGTGCTGAATTTGTTTTAACCGGTCTGTTAGCTTACTATTGATCCGGTTTGGTCATTAAGGGGTTAATCGATTTTTTTGCTAGTTGTGCAATCTTACCAATGCTTTAGGTACACACTGTGAAAATTTCAGAAAGTTTGGTGCATTTTTCACTGTTTTGGAAAATTGTGTGCCTTTTTTATTTCTTAAAAGCACAGTAACGTTTTTTTGCAAAGTGTGTTTTTGCTTGATTAATGTGATTTCTAAGCCTGTTTGTCTTACTACTAGTCTGTTAAACATGTCTGTCACCAGGGAAAATCCTTGTTCAATGTGTTTAGAAGCCGTGGTGGAACCCTCTCTCAAAATGTGTCCCACGTGTACTGATATGTCTATACATTTTAAAGATCATATTGTTGCACTTAAAAATGTGGCCCAAGATGATTCTCAGACAAAAGGTAATGAGGTTAGCCTGTTGACCTCTCCCCAAGTGTCACAACCAGTTACGCCCGCTCAAGCGACGCCTAGCACCTCTAGCACGTCTAACTCTTTTTACCTTACAAGATTTGGCGGCAGTTATGGATAATACCTTCTCAGTATTTTTATCTAAGCTGCCCGTGTTACCTGTAAAGCGTGATAGCTCTGTTTTAAGAACAGATTATGAGCATTCTGACGCTTTAGTAGCCGTATCTGATATACACTCACAACGCTCTGAAATGGGGGCGAGGGATGTGCTGTCTGAGGGAGAAGTTTCCGATTCGGGAAAGGTTGCTCCTCAGACAGACTCAGATACGTTGGCTTTTAAATTTAAACTAGAACACCTCCGCTTATTACTCAGGGAGGTATTAGTTACTCTGGATGACTGTGACCCTTTGGTAGTCCCAGAGAAATTGTGTAAAATGGACAAGTACCTAGAAGTTCCTGTTTACACTGATGTGTTCCCGGTCCCTAAGAGGATTGCGGATATAGTAACTAGGGAGTGGGATAGACCAGGTTTTCCGTTTGTTCCCCCTCCTGTTTTTAAGAAAATGTTCCCTATATCTGACACCACGCGGGACTCGTGGCAGACGGTCCCTAAGGTGGAGGGGGCTTTTTCTTCACTTGCTAAACACACAACCATACCAATTGAGGACAGTTGTCCTTTTAAAGACCCTATGGATAAAAAATTAGAGGGTTTACTTAAGAAAATTTTTGTTCATCAAGGTTTTCTTCTCCAACCTATAGCGTGCATTGTTCCTGTAACTACTGCAGCTGCTTTCTGGTTCGAGGCGCTGGAAGATGCGCTCCAGATGGAGACCTCATTTGAGGATATTATGGACAGAATTAAGGCTCTTAAGCTTTCTAATTCTTTTATCACAGATGCCGCTTTCCAACTAGCTAAGTTAGCGGCAAAGAATTCAGGTTTCTCCATTCTGGCGCGCAGGGCGCTATGGCTCAAGTCCTGGTCGGCCGATGTGTCGTCAAAATCCAAACTGCTGAACATCCCTTTCAAAGGAAAGACCCTTTTCGGGCCTGAATTGAAAGAGATTATCTCAGAAATCACTGGGGGAAAAGGCCATGCTCTCCCTCAGGACAAGTCCTTTAAGACAAAGAACAAACAAAATAATTTTCGTTCCTTTTGGAATTTCAGGAGCCATCTCGCTTCATCCTCCCCTGCTGCAAAGCAACAGGGTAACACTTCACAACCTAGGGCAGTCTGGAAACCTTACCAGGGCTGGAACAAGGGTAAACAGGCCAAGAAGCCTGCAGCTGCCCCCAAGACAGCATGAAGGGGTAGCCCCGATCCGGGACCGGATCTAGTATGGGGCAGACTCTCTCTCTTCGCTCAGGCCTGGGCAAGAGACGTACACGATCCCTGGGCCTTAGAGATTGTATCCCAGGGATATCTTCTAGAATTCAAGGACTCCCCTCCAAGGGGAAGGTTCCATATTTCTCGTCTGTCTACAGACACGATAAAGAAAGAGGCGTTCTTACGCTGTGTAGAAGACCTACATACAATGGGAGTGATCCACCCAGTTCCAATTGCGGAACAAGGGCTGGGGTTTTACTCAAACCTGTTTGTGGTTCCCAAAAAAGAAGGAACTTTCAGACCAATCCTGGATCTCAAAATTCTAAACAAATTCCTCAGAGTCCCATCATTCAAGATGGAGACCATTCGGACAATCTTACCAATGATCCAGGAGGGTCAATATATGACTACCGTGGATCTAAAGGATGCGTATCTACACATTCCTATCCACAAAGATCATCACCAGTTTCTCAGGTTTGCCTTTCTGGACAAGCATTTTCAGTTTGTGGCTCTCCCTTTTGGGTTGGCCACTGCTCCCAGAATTTTCACAAAGGTGCTAGGGTCTCTCCTGGCGGTGCTAAGACCGCGGGGCATAGCAGTGGCACCTTATCTAAACGACATCTTAATTCAGGCGTCAACTTTCCAAATAGCCAAGTCTCACACGGAAATCGTAGTGGCCTTTCTGAGGTCTCACGGGTGGAAAGTGAACATCAAAAAGAGTTCTCTCTCCCCCCTCACAAGAGTTCCCTTCCTAGGAACACCAATAGACTCGGTAGAAATGAAAATATTTCTGACGGAGGTCAGAAAGTTAAAACTCTTAACTACTTGCCGAGCTCTTCATTCCATCCCTCGGCCGTCTGTAGCTCAGTGCATGGAGACAATCGGACTAATGGTAGCGGCAATGGACATAGTCCCTTTTGCACGGATACACCTCAGACCACTGCAACTATGCATGCTCAAACAGTGGAATGGGGATTATGCAGATTTGTCTCCTCAAATACAGTTGGACCAGGGGACCAGAGATTCTCTTCTCTGGTGGTTGTCTCAGGATCACCTGGCTCATGGAATGTGTTTCCGCAGACCAGAGTGGATCATCTTAACGACCAACGCCAGTCTGTTTGGCTGGGGTGCTGTCTGGGACTCCCTGAAAGCTCAGGGCTTATGGTCTCGGGAAGAAGCTCTTCTCCCGATAAACATTCTGGAACTGAGGGCGATATTCAACACTCTTCAGGCATGGCCTCAGCTAGCTGCGTCCAAATTCATCAGATTTCAGTCGGACAACATCACGACTGTAGCTTACATCAACCATCAAGGGGGAACAAGGAGTCCCCTAGCAATGATGGAAGTAACCAAAATAATCAGGTGGGCGGAGGATCACTCTTGCCACCTCTCAGCAATTCACATCCCAGGAGTAGACAACTGGGAAGCGGATTTTCTAAGTCGTCAGACTTTTCATCCGGGGGAGTGGGAACTCCACCCGGAGGTATTTGCCCAGCTGATTCAGTGATGTGGCCCTCCGGAATTGGATCTGATGGCATCCCGTCAGAATGCCAAACTTCCTCTTTATGGGTCCAGGTCCCGGGATCCCCAGGCGGCATTGATAGATGCTCTAGCAGCGCCTTGGTCCTTCAATCTGGCCTATGTGTTTCCACCGTTTCCTCTCCTTCCTCGTCTGGTTGCCAGAATCAAGTAGGAGAGGGTGTCGGTGATTCTAATAGCGCCTGCGTGGCCACGCAGGACCTGGTATGCAGACCTAGTGGACATGTCATCCGTTCCACCATGGACTCTGCCAATGAGGCAGGACCTTCTACTTCAAGGTCCTTTCAAACATCCAAATCTAATTTCTCTGCGTCTGACTGCTTGGAGATTGAACGCCTAATTCTATCTAAGCGTGGTTTCTCTGAGTCAGTTATCGATACCCTGATTCAGGCCAGAAAGCCTGTCACCAGGAAAATCTATCATAAGATTTGGAGAAAATATCTTTGTTGGTGCTAATCCAAGGGTTACTCCTGGAGTAAGATTAGGATTCCCAGGATATTGTCTTTTCTCCAAGAAGGATTGG
Source organism: Bombina bombina (assembly GCF_027579735.1). Classification (NCBI taxonomy): domain Eukaryota; kingdom Metazoa; phylum Chordata; class Amphibia; order Anura; family Bombinatoridae; genus Bombina; species Bombina bombina. Next base: position 190,977,203 of record NC_069507.1, on the reverse strand, counting down.
AGAAAGGATTATCAGCTAGTTCCTTAAAAGGACAGATATCTGCTTTGTCTATTCTTTTACACAAACGTCTGGCAGAGGTACCAGACGTTCAAGCGTTTAGTCAGACTTTAGTCAGAATCAAGCCTGTTTATAGACCTGTGGCTCCGCCATGGAGTCTCAATTTAGTTCTTTCAGTTCTGCAAGGGGTTCCGTTTGAACCTTTGCATTCCATAGATATTAAACTTTTATCTTGGAAAGTTTTGTTTTTGGTAGCTATCTCTTCTGCTCGAAGAGTTTCAGAGTTATCTGCTTTGCAGTGTGACTCACCTTACTTGGTGTTCCACGCAGATAAGGTAGTTTTGCGTACCAAACCCGGTTTTCTTCCTAAGGTTGTGTCTAATAAGAATATTAATCAGGAAATTGTTGTTCCTTCCCTGTGTCCTAATCCTTCTTCGAAGAAGGAACGTCTGTTACACAATCTTGATGTGGTTCGTGCTTTAAAGTTCTATTTACAAGCTACTAAGGATTTCAGACAAACAACTTCATTGTTTGTCATCTATTCTGGTAAGAGGAGAGGTCAGAAGGTGACTGCTACCTCTCTTTCCTTTTGGCTGAAAAGCATCATCCGTCTGGCCTATGAGACTGCTGGCCTGCAGCCTCCTGAAACAATTACTGCTCATTCTACAAGAGCAGTGGCTTCCACATGGGCTTTTAAAAATGAGGCTTCTGTTGAACAGATTTGTAAGGCAGCGACTTGGTCTTCGCTGCATACCTTTTCCAAATTTTACAAATTTGATACTTTTGCTTCTTCAGAGGCTATTTTTGGGAGAAAGGTTTTACAAGCAGTGGTGCCTTCCGTTAAAGGTACCTGTCTTGTTCCCTCCCTTCATCCGTGTCCTAAAGCTTTGGTATTGGTATCCCACAAGTAAAGGATGAATCCGTGGACTGGATACACCTTACAAGAGAAAACAGAATTTATGCTTAACTGATAAATTACTTTCTCTTGTGGTGTATCCAGTCCACGGCCCGCCCTGGCTATTAAGTCAGGTAGATCTTTATGTTTAAACTACAGTCACCACTGCACCCTATGGTTTCTCCTTTTTCTTCCTAACCTCCGGTCGAATGACTGGGGGGTGGAGCTAGAGGGGGAGCTATATGGACAGCTCTGCTGTGTGCTCTCTTTGCCACTTCCTGTTAGGAAGGAGAATATCCCACAAGTAAAGGATGAATCCGTGGACTGGATACACCACAAGAGAAAGTAATTTATCAGGTAAGCATAAATTCTGTTTTTTTATTTTTTGTTAGTTGTTTTTTTTTTTGTAATGTTAGGTTTTAGTGTAAGGTAGTTTAGGTTTTACTTTTATTTCACAGGTATGTTTGTATTTATTTTAACTAGGTAGTTAGTAAATAGTTAATAACTGTTTACTAACTAGTCTACCTAGTTAAAGTTAAAATAAATACAAACTTACCTGTTAAATAAAAATAAAACCTAAGCTAGCTACAATATAATTATTAGTTATATTATAGCTAGCTTAGGTTTTATTTTAAGTTCACAGGTAAGTTTGTTTTTAGTTTTATATAGGTGTTATTTAGGTAATAATTGTAACTTTAATTTAGGTCTATTTTAATTATGTTAAAACAAATACAAAAAAATTCCTCCAGACCTCACTAACTATAGATCCTTTATAGCACACTCTTAAAAAACGTGATCTCCTCACACACGTTCAAATAGAAATATGTTCAATAAAAGTATAGAGAGTGGCGCCCATATGACATATAGGCTAAAGGTAGACAATATTATATATAAGGATGACTCAACTATCCATACACTGCATGAAGATATTTTAAATAAAATCAGCAATCTCACAATAATATATGTATATATACGCTGTCTAAAAATGTATAGTATGAAAGATGCACTCTAAAAATTGTCTCTCAACCAAACATAGGTTAAATATAATTTAATACACATAAAACATAATCATACATTATCCTCTAATATTGGTCGCTGCTAAATGAAGTAACTTAGTGTCAGTTTATTATCCACTGTGTAGACACTTTGTACACAATTAGAAAGGTGTATTGTTGGAAACGTATTTGCCCATGTACGTACGCTATTAATAATCCAAGCAATTAATAGTGTAACAGAGTACCTTAATGTTTAAGTAGTCGGAGTTCTCCAGCCGTTGCTTTATCCAAACAAACACGTGGTAATACGGCTGCCAATCTTCGTGCGGGTCTTAGTTTAAACAAGTGCTGTTGGAATTTCGGATCAGCATCCAATCCGCTGTCTGCGGTATATATTTTCAATGTATTGATCAATGTTAATCACTTGTAATTACACATTGGACCGTTAAGGTAGTGGATACAGATTCCAAGGACAGCAAAGTGGGAGCCAAAGCTGATCTGAAACTGTACAGACAGCGGAGTGGAAGCCGATAAAAAAAAACGAAAAGTCAGCGGTGTGCAAGCTGATCCAAAGATCTAAGAGATAGCAGAGTGGAAGATATTCTGTATACCTAACAGATAATTACAAGTGACTAACATTGATCAATACATTGAAAATATATACCGCAGACAGCGGATTGGATGCTGATCCGAAATTCCATCAGCACTTGTTTAAACTAAGACCTGCACGAAGATTGGCAGCTACTACCACGTGTCTGTTTGGATAAAGCAACAGCTGGAGAACGCTGACTACTAAAACATTAAGGTACTTTGTTTCACTATAAATTGTGGATTGCTTGGATTATTAATAGTGTACATACATGAGCAAATACGTTTCCAACAATACACCTTTCTAATTGTGTACAAAGTGTCTACACAGTGGATAATAAACTGACACTAAGTTACTTCATTTAGCAGTGATCAATATATATAAAAACCCTTTTTTTTAATATTCCTTTTATTTTTAGAAGATAATGTACGATTGTTTTTTTTTATCAAATTATTTTTTTTTGTTTTTTAGCATATGCCTATACATAGGATAATTTCAACATAGCTTTGTCCATAGTTCTCAGTTCTCTTATGCCAAATATTTACAAGATTGCATGCCTATATATTAGTACTAGAATTAATACTTGTCTACAAGCCTACTAGAGAAGATATCTGAGTGTATTATTCCGGGTTGCAGAGTGTGAACATATTCGTCAAACAGTAAGGAGGAGGAACAGTCCCCCCTGTGAGATCAGTAAAAGGTCAGAGCTGCTATTGTCTAAAATCATGTGTGCTTTAGTCTCTCATCTATTGTGAAAGTATTGGTGCTTTATTGTGTCCCAATACAATTTTATGTCTAAGAATACTTCTAGTCTTTGGGTTCTAAAGTACCCGTATTCCTCTAATATTAATGTTTCCTCAAAATTATGGAGCCATTCTGAGATTGTAGGAGCCGTAGGACTCTTCCAGTTTCTAGCTATCATGGTCTTAGCAGAGTTAAGTATAAACTGTAATAGGCGTTGGCGGATTCGGCACACTTTCAGGAGGGGTAGGTTTAGTAGAGTCGTAATAGGCTTTAAGATAAATGTGGGGGTAATCAGGTGTTGCAGTAGGGATTGTATTTTATTCCAAGAAGGGCAGAGGGTAGGGAAGTTCCACCACATGTGTAGTATCGTTCTCTTAAGCCCACAACCCCTCCAGCATTTATCAGATGAGGCTGGATATATACTTTTTAAGCTTGATGGGCTGAGATACCACCTTTAAACTACTTTATAGTTTAGTTCTATTATTTTTGCTAATGTAGATGTAGTTTTAGTTGAATGATAAATGCGTTTCCATGTGTAGTTATCTAGTTCGGCTTTAAGTTTGGTGTGCCATTTATGTATGAATGGTGGCAACTCTGTGTTGATGCCAGAGGAAAGTATGTGCTTGGCTATAGATAGAGGGTGTCTAAGTGTTCCTTGTGACAAGCATTGTAATTCAAAAGGAGTAGGTGGTCTCATCCAATCTTGTTTATGTGCCGACGTATCGACTAAGTGTAGCAATTGTCTGTACTTGAGCCATTGTGAAAACGCCCCATTTAGATAGTCTGTTAGGTCATTTCTAGGCTTCACTTTGAAATTGGCTAACAGATGGTATATAGGTGTTGTATATCCTATGTCCGGTTGAGCTAGTAGGGTTTTGGTGTATTCCAATTCCCCCCAAAAACTCAGCGTTTGGGGAGATCGGAGACATTGGTGATCTAAGGGTGGAAATAGGAGGATGTGATTTTATGAGTTTATCCCATATGGAAAAGACATTCGCATATTGGGAGTAACTGTTTGCAGAGTCTACTCTGTGGGTTTTAATAATCCAACACAAGACTCCAGTAGGGCTGCAACTAACGATTATTTTCATAATCGATTAATCGGCCAATTAGTTTTCTATGTTTTAAATAAAATCCACATAATGAGTGTTACAAATATAAACTTCAGACTAAAACTTTACATTAACACAACTGTTTCTTCAATTTTTAAGCAGCAGAGCACAGTTTTATGATTAAACAAAACAAAACCACAAACGGTTTGAAAAGAGGTAGAACTAGAAAGAGTTAGACTATCACTGTTAATAACATTCTGTTATTCACTCTTTCAGAAACTTTGCATTGAAATGCAAACATCTCAACATGTCCACATGCTTCTGGCTAAGGCTGGTTCTCTGTTTGCAGCTATATTTCCTGCAGCAGAGAAAAGGCTGTTGAGGTGTATAAGTAGGGTTTTGCCAATTTCACCAAAGTGGGATATTTATCTTTGTTAGCTCTTCACCAATGCTAAGCTTTTTCTACCTTGGCAAGGGGCCTCTCAATAAAGTAACCCTTGACTTCATTCTAACAAAAAAATATCTTGAATATCTATATGCAATGGTAAATAACCAGCTATAAGGTTAGGGGAAATATCTAGTCCGCTCTAAAAATAACAAATATATATTTATAAAGGTTGAATCTGGTACATATTATCACAATTTATTAAAAATATAAAACAAAAATCAAAAGCGCTAAGGACTGTATATCAATAACAGGACAAAGCCTTACATATTTATTTATACAGTACATATAATCAGCAATAGCAAGCAATACGCTAATAATTGTGCAAACAGATAATAGTGCACATCAATTTAAATAACTTCCATCAATCTAGGGGCAAGGCTTAAACAACAAGCTTGGCACTATATCATGAAAAGCATAGTTCCAAATCACCATATTTAATATAAACAATCCAAATGATGACTATTATATCTGGGTTGTACATAAGCCAGGGGTAGTTGTAAACGTATACTGTCCTGAAAAAGTGAAAGGTGAAAAGTAGACGTCATTTAGGCTAAAGACATAACCAGAAAACACAATACCATATGCAGGAGTTCATTGGAGTGAAGCAGCTGGTGTTGTGCACAGACCAACTAATTGCAAACCAACTAATCGATTATGAGATTATGAGATTCATTGACAACTATTTTCATAATCGATTATTATCGATTATGACGATTAGTTGTTGCAGCTCTAGAATACAGCATTCAGGACTCTTAAAATATGGGAATCTATTCTGGATTTTATCAGTCCCCAGATATATTTGTTCAATATGCCTTGCCATCTGGTGAGGAATGGCATGGGGATTTTGATGGGGATAGCTTGCATTATATACAATATTCTAGGTAGTGCTGTCATCTTTATTGTTTGGTTCCTGCCCAGCCAGGAGAGGGGTCTCATTGACCATGAGTTTAGGTCAGACTGAGTAGAGTTTAGTAGAGTAGTTTAGCTTAAAAAGCAATCTGTTGTTGGGGGTAAGGTTTATTCCAAGGTATTTTAATGCCTTTATTTGTAATTTATATGGGCTATGACTCATCAGCATGTTTAGTTCTGTCTTGGGAAGGCTAATATTTATCAATTTGGATTTAGAATAATTAACCAAGAAGTAGGAGAGGTCCCCAAATATTTTAAAGTCTTTGGTAACTGCTTCTAGGGAGGTACTTGGTATAGTTAGGGATAACAGAATATCGTCCGCATACAGTGATACTTTATATTCGTTCTCGTCTAGGGGAATTCCTTTGATGGCATTGTTTTGTCTAATGTGTGCCGCTAAGGTCTCTATGCTGAGAACAAACAACAATGGGGAGAGGGGGCAACCATGCCTTGTTCCATTGCCTATCTGGAATGTATCTGATAGGAGCCCGTTGACTCTGTCCCTAGCCGTCGAGGAGCAATATAGCGCTTTGATTCTATTTATGAGTGTGTCTCCAAAGCCAAATTTCTTACGCGTGGAAAAAAGGAAGTCCAAATTCAACCGATCAAAGGCCTTTTCGGCATCTGTAGAGAGGAAAACTGTTTTTATTTTGTTCATTTTGGCGTATTCCATTAGCTGTAAGGCCCTAATGGTGTTATCTCTTGCTTCTCGACCCACCACAAATCCTGTCTGGTCTGTATGTATCAAAGATGGGAGGATTGGGTTATGCACAACGCTAGTATCTTTGCTAAGATCTTAAGGTCCGTATTCAGAGATGGGTCTATAATTGGGGAGGGATTCTTGTGCTTCCTTCATTAGTGGTGGGAGTTGTTCTTTGTTGTTTAGTGCGTGGAATAGGGTTAGTAGGGGGGATGTTAACATCTCTTTAAAAGTTTTGTAATATTTATTTGTTAGACCATCTGGGCCTGGGCTCTTGCCCGAAGGCAAATCTTTAATGGCAGCTAATACTTCTTGAGCGGTAATAGGAGCATCTAATGCTGTCTGTTGTTGCTCAGTGATCTTAGGCAACTCTACTGAATCTAGATAAGAACGAATGTTTGATAATTATGGGGGATCTATCCCTTTTGTTATTTATGTGATCATAGTATTTCCTAAAGGATTCTGCTATTTCTGGACTTTCATTTTTCACATTTCCCTCACCATCTCTGATGTTATATATATGATTCATAGATGTTTTTTTCCCGCAATGCTTTAGCTAGCAGCGGGCCTGCTCTGTTTCCTCCATAAAAATATATCTTTTTGAGGAAAAGGGCTTTCTTATGGGCTTCCCTTTGTAAATGGGTATTCAATGCAGTTCTTGCTTCCGTGAGACTAACTAGTGTGTTTGTGTTATCTGGGTTTTTATTTATGTAGGTCCTCCGCCTCCTTGAGTAACAGTGTGAGCTTTTTGTATTCTGTGGCTCGGGATCTTTTCTTTCTGGCACTGTGTTGTATAGCAGCACCTAATCACAGCTTTGTGGGCTTCCCATATTGTACCTATGTTGTTTACTGAGTTAGTATTGAACTGGAAATATTCTTCTATTTTTTTCCTTTATATCTTTAGTCACGTCAGGGTCGTGCAAAAGTGATTCATCAAGCTTCCAATGTGCCCTTCTGAATGGCTTGCTACGCCAATCAAGTTCTAAGCTAACCGTTGCGTGGTCTGTCCATGCTGTCGGACTGATCTCGGTGTGTGTTGCAAGTGACATTTGATTATGATCAATTAAAAAATAGTCTATTCTAGAAAATTACTTTTGTGTGTGTGAGTAGTGGGTATAATCTTTCTTATGCGGGTGTTGTAGCCTCCAGATGTCCACAACGGTATTATTTTGAAAACATTCCATTATTTTTGGGCCACTAAGTGAGGGATGGGCCCTTTTAGTTGATGAGCTGTCTAATTGGGGGTTAAATGTTACGTTTAGATCTCCTCCAATGACCACTATCCCTGACCTCAATTCCAGAATCTTATCATTTGCTTTTTTTAAGGAATTTCTTTTGCCTTGAATTGGGTGCATACAAACACACTAAAGTTACCTGTATGTTAAATAAAGCCCCGTAAGAACAATGATTCTACCTTCTGGGTCTTCATATTTATGTTGGAGATGGAAATGTGTGTTTTTATGGAAGATAATTCCAACTCCTGCAACTTTCTAATTAGGGTGAGAATTAAGAAAACATGTAGGGTAATCGCGGGAGAAGAATCTTGGGGGGTTTATCTTAGTGAAGTGAGTCTATTGTACAAATATGACATCACCTTTTAATTTACAGAAGTGATTTAAAGCTATTGACCTCTTAGTAGGTGAGTTGAGACCTCTACAATTCTGTGTAAAGCATCTAAGTTGACTTAGAGCCATACTTCCTGCAGTGAGTATATATAATCCTTACTAATAGTTGTGTAATAATAAGTGCTGTACCTTAAGTTGAGGGAGACTAGTAGAGGTCAGTGGCTGTCCTTGGGAGTTTACATAAATTTCTTCTCAAGTTAGGCTTTTTGATCTCACTGAATACAAACCTAATCTGTTTACTGAGTAAAGTCTCGCTTCCATTGAGTCGTTAAAAATGGAGCCGTAAGCTACCGAAGCGGCCGACAGCTAAAAGTAATTTACGGCTCCATTTTAGTACCAGGTTTCCATTGAAATATTTTGCGGATAGCGTGCAGTCGCTCTTTCCGTGTAGCTGTAAGTTAACGTTGTGTTAACGCTTCCATCTGATGTCGGATTTCTTGAAAATCAATTAGTTGCTAAGGTAACCCAACCTTAAGCTATAGAATTTAAGTTTAACGTCCGTGCTCCTTACCGGTGATCACCTCTCAAGAAAAATAAAGATACACTTATCCATATTTTTAATAATCAAATACTATTTTTTAATATAATTATATTGACCACTTCATAAATATAAGTAATATGTATTGCTGCCCTAGGCATAGGTCTAGTTTGCATTCTGTAGATATGTTCTTGCATATATTATTATATTTAAATATATACTGATATTTCTATTAGAATATAAGTTCAACTATTTCTATACATGAGACAACAATAAATATTACTTATAACAATTTATTTCTACATTAAAACACTTGCATTATTTGCAAGTTTTATAAATTCAATAGAAAATAGGTCTCAAAAAGCACAATTCTCCTCTTTTACACCTAGTTGAGCTGGATGTAATATTTCTCAATGTATCGACAGCCTCCGACAGTATATTAACGGTTTGCGCTTTCATTGGAAACCTGGTATAATTTGTCGATTAACGGCTTCTATTACTTTCTATGGGGCGCAAAGATTTTTTCGCAGCCGGAGTCCAGCTGCCGATATTGAGGTATAACGCGCCATTGGAAACAGTCGATAAACGATATTGCTTTCGACAGCATATTTAACGGTTTGCGAGTGCACGCAAACTGAATTACGACTCAATGGAAGCGAGCCCTAAGTTGGCTCGATGCAATAGATGGTAGGCAGTTCTAATATCTGTAATTACAAGATATGCTATAAAAAACATTACAACAAAAACAACAAACAACATAAACATCAATGAATAATAAACAATACAAATTTCTAGCCAATATACAATTTACCTTGGCTAAATGGGGGGGAAGTTTAATCAAAGTACTTGGGTACTGGGAAAGTGAAACTAGAGGGTTCAGCTAATAGTGTTGATATAGCATGTTGTTGTAACTTAACCAATTTAAGTAGTATGAAAACAAATGTTTTGAAGTATTTGGTTAAAAAAAATCTTATTCCTCTGCTAAAGGTATAAAGAACAAGAGTAGCCAAGTCCGAGACTAATATTTCAGTATACTGGTTAGACACCTCGGGTTAAATATACAAGGTACCTAATGTTGTTTATTTCATAAGAAGACAAAAAAGAAAAAAGGATATCAAGTGTCTAAGGCCTAGATTTGGAGTTTGGCGGTAGATGGGCTGTTAACGCTCCGCGGGCTTTTTTCTGGCCGCACCATAAAATTAACTCTGGTATCGAGAGTTCCAAAAAATGCTGCGTTAGGCTCCAAAAAAGGAGCGTAGAGCATTTTTACCACAAATGCAACTCTCGATACCAGAGTTGCTTACGGACGCGGCCAGCCTCAAAAACGTGCTCGTGCACGATTCTCCCATAGGAAACAATGGGGCTGTTTGAGCTGAAAAAAAACCTAACACCTGCAAAAAAGCAGCGTTCAGCTCCTAACGCAGCCCCATTGTTTCCTATGGGGAAACACTTCCTACGTCTGCACCTAACACTCTAACATGTACCCCGAGTCTAAACACCCCTAACCTTACACTTATTAACCCCTAATCTGCCGCCCCCGCTATCGCTGACCCCTGCATTATATTATTAACCCCTAATCTTCCGCTCCGTAAACCGCCGCAACTTACATTATCCCTATGTACCCCTAATCTGCTGCCCTAACACCGCCGACCCCTATATTATATTTATTAACCCCTAACCTGCCCCCCACAACGTCGCCGCCAGCTACTTACAATAATTAACCCCTAATCTGCCGAGCGGACCTGAGCGCTACTATAATAAAGTTATTAACCCCTAATCCGCCTCACTAACCCTATCATAAATAGTATTAACCCCTAATCTGCCCTCCCTAACATCGCCGACACCTAACTTCAATTATTAACCCCTAATCTGACGACCGGAGCTCATCGCTACTATAATAAATGGATTAACCCCTAAAGCTAAGTCTAACCCTAACACTAACACCCCCCTAAGTTAAATATAATTTACATCTAACGAAATTAATTAACTCTTATTAAATAAATTATTCCTATTTAAAGCTAAATACTTACCTGTAAAATACATCCTAATATAGCTACAATATAAATTATAATTACATTGTAGCTATTTTAGGATTAATATTTATTTTACAGGCAACTTGGTAATTATTTTAACCAGGTACAATAGCTATTAAATAGTTAAGAAATATTTAATAGTTACCTAGTTAAAATAATAACAAAATTACCTGTAAAATAAGTCCTAACCTAAGTTATAATTAAACCTAACACTACCCTATCAATAAATTAATTAAATAAAATACCTACAATTACCTACAATTAACCTAACACTACACTATCAATAAATAAATTAAATACAATTGCTACAAATAACTACAATTACATAAACTAACTAAAGTACAAAAAATAAAAAAGAACTAAGTTACAAAAAATAATAAAATATTTACAAACATAAGAAAAATATTACAACAATTTTAAACTAATTACACCTACTCTAAGCCCCCTAATAAAATAACAAAGACCCCCAAAATAAAAAATTCCCTACCCTATTCTAAATTAATAAATGAAAAAGCTCTTTTACCTTACCAGCCCTGAACAGGGCCCTTTGCGGGGCATGCCCCAAGAAAATCAGCTCTTTTGCCTGTAAAAAAAAACATACAATACCCCCCCCAACATTACAACCCACCACCCACATACCCCTAATCTAACCCAAACCCCCCTTAAATAAACCTAACACTAAGCCCCTGAAGATCTTCCTACCTTGTCTTCACCATCCAGGTATCACCGATCCGTCCTGGCATCCGGTGCTGAAGAGGTCCAGAAGAGGGTCCAAAGTCTTCCTCCTATCCGGCAAGAAGAGGACATCCGGACCGGCAAACATCTTCTCCAAGCGGCATCTTCGATCTTCTTCCATCCGGTGCGGAGCGGGTCCATCTTGAAGCAGCCGACGCGGATCCATCCTCTTCTTCCGGCGTCTCCCGACGAATGACGGTTCCTTTAAGGGACGTCATCCAAGATGGCGTCCCTCGAATTCCGATTGGCTGATAGGATTCTATCAGCCAATCGGAATTAAGATAGGAATATTCTGATTGGCTGATGGAATCAGCCAATCAGAATCAAGTTCAATCCTATTGGCTGATCCAATCAGCCAATCAGATTGAGCTCGCATTCTATTCAGGGCTGGTAAGGTAAAAGAGCTTTTACATTTATTAATTTAGAATAGGGTAGGGAATTTTTTATTTTGGGGGTCTTTGTTATTTTATTAGGGGGCTTAGAGTAGGTGTAATTAGTTTAAAATTGTTGTAATATTTTTCTTATGTTTGTAAATATTTTATTATTTTTTGTAACTTAGTTCTTTTTTATTTTTTGTACTTTAGTTAGTTTATGTAATTGTAGTTATTTGTAGCAATTGTATTTAATTTATTTATTGATAGTGTAGTGTTAGGTTAATTGTAGGTAATTGTAGGTATTTTATTTAATTAATTTATTGATAGGGTAGTGTTAGGTTTAATTATAACTTAGGTTAGGACTTATTTTACAGGTAATTTTGTAATTATTTTAACTAGGTAGCTAATAAATAGTTCTTAACTATTTAATAGCTATTGTACCTGGTTAAAATAATTACCAAGTTGCCTGTAAAATAGATATTAATCCTAAAATAGCTACAATATAATTATAATTTATATTGTAGCTATATTAGGATGTATTTTACAGGTAAGTATTTAGCTTTAAATAGGAATAATTTATTTAATAAGAGTTAATTAATTTCGTTAGATTTAAATTATATTTAAGTTAGGGGGGTGTTAGTGTTAGGGTTAGACTTAGCTTTAGGGGTTAATCCATTTATTATAGTAGCGGTGAGCTCCGGTCGTCAGATTAGGGGTTAATAATTGAAGTTAGGTGTCGGCGATGTTAGGGAGGGCAGATTAGGGGTTAATACTATTTATGATAGGGTTAGTGAGGCGGATTAGGGGTTAATAACTTTATTATAGTAGCGCTCAGGTCCGCTCGGCAGATTAGGGGTTAATAAGTGTAGGCAGGTGTCGGCGACGTTGAGGGGGGCAGATTAGGGGTTAATAAATATAATATAGGGGTCGGCGGTGTTAGGGGCAGCAGATTAGGGGTACATAAGGATAACGTAGGTGGCGGCGCTTTGCGGTCGGCAGATTAGGGGTTAATTATTGTAAGTAGCTGGCGGCAACGTTGTGGGGGCAGGTTAGGGGTTAATAAATGTAATACAGGGGTCGGCGGGGTTAGGGGCAGCAGATTAGGGGTACATAAGTATAACGTAGGTGGCGGTCGGCAGATTAGGGGTTAAAAAATTTTAATCGAGTGGCGGCGATGTGGGGGGACCTCGGTTTAGGGGTACATAGGTAGTTTATGGGTGTTAGTGTACTTTAGGGTACAGTAGTTAAGAGCTTTATGAACCGGCGTTAGCCCAGAAAGCTCTTAACTCCTGCTTTTTTAAGGCGGCTGGAGTTTTGTCGTTAGAGCTCTAACGCTCACTTCAGAAACTACTCTAAATACCGGCGTTAGAAAGATCCCATTGAAAAGATAGGATACGCAATTGACGTAAGGGGATCTGCGGTATGGAAAAGTCGCGGCTGAAAAGTGAGCGTTAGACCCTTTAATCACTGACTCCAAATACCGGCGGTAGCCTAAAACCAGCGTTAGGAGCCTCTAACGCTGGTTTTCACGGCTACCGCCAAACTCTAAATCTAGCCGTTAGTCAGTAAGATTACAATTTCCATCGGTTCTTAGGTCTTTTCTTAGCCCATGTAACATCCTGTTTCTTCTAGGTTCTTCTAAGTCTCAGCTGCTGGAGGGGGGAAAGCCAATGAATTTCTTTGCCGTTTTCTGTTTACTTTCTGCCAGTGAGAGTGTTGAGGTTGCGGGGAATATGCTGGTTTATTTAGAGATGAGGAGCTTTTCTCCTGCAGGCGAGGTAGTGACGGTGGCGGGATGTTGAGGGCCTTGCAGAACTCTTCCAAGTCTTCTACATTTCTGTATGTTATGATTGTATTATCTTTGTTAACTTTGAGGCTGAAAGGGTAGCCCCACCTGTATGGGATTTCTCCTACATTGGTGTATCGGGTCCACGGCTTCATCCTTACTTGTGGGATATTCTCAATCCCTACAGGAAGTGGCAAAGAGAGCACACAGCAAAGCTGTCCATATAGCTCCCCTCAGGCTCCGCCCCCCAGTCATTCTCTTTGCCGCTCTAACTAGTAGCATCTCCCCGGGGGTGGTAAAGAGTATGTGGTGTTAGTTGTAGTTTTTTATTTCTTCTATCAAGAGTTTGTTATTTTAAAATAGTGCCGGCTTGTACTATTTACTCTGCAGCAGAAAGTGAAGAAGATTTCTGCTAAGAGGACTATGATTTTAGCACCAGTAACTAAAATCCATTGCTGTTCCCACGCAGGACTGTTGAAACCAGATAACATCAGTTGGGGGGAACAGTTTGCAGGCTTAACTGCTTCAGGTATGATCAGTCATTTTTCTAACAAGACCCAGTAATGCTAGAAGAAATTCCCTCTGGGATAGGTAAGCCATTGTTATTAGATTCAGCAATAAAAGGATGGCTTATTTTAAGGGCTTATGCTGGTTGACACTATTGTGGGCTAATCGATTGCTTTTTAGCAAGATTTCAACTTAAATAGGTGTTTTTTTATCAACTTAAAACACTTTTGGGGATTAATTTGCGCCTGGCACTTAGTTGGACACCTAATCTAGTCAGAAAGGCCCCTCCACTCTGGTATGCAGAGGAAGGAAGCCTCATTTTCGCGCCTCAATTGTGCACTTGTTTTGACTAGCCAGTTCATGCAGCTTCATGTGGGGAGTCCGGAGGCATCAGGAAGGGCTCCAGGGAGGCTTATATTCTTACCAAAATAACCCTAAGGAAGGTAAAAGCCACAGGACAAGCTGTGGCAGAGTACTGTAGTGTGTTAACCGGTTAACTGCTGTTATTAGCTCCGGTTTGGGCATTAAGGGGTTAATTGGTCTGAAAATTTGTGTGCAACCTTTTCAAATCATTATGACACTGTGGTGAAAATTTCATAAAAATCGGATGTGTTTTTGATGGTTTTTTGATGTTTCAGTAATAAAGTGTGCACTTTTATTATTTAAAGAGACAGTAACGTTTTTGTCAAAAATAAATTTTATTGCATTGAAGTTACTTTTAAGTCTGTTAACATGTCTGAACCTTCAGATAGCCTATGTTCTCTATGTTCAAAGGCCAAGGTGGTTCCCCCATTAAATTTATGTGTGAAATGTGCTATAGCGTCCAAACAGCTTAAGGACCGTACAATTACACTTAAAGATATAGCCCAAGATGATTCTTTAGCTGAAGGGTGTGAAGATAGCTCGCTACCCTCCCCTTCTGTGTCAACACCAGCTATGCCCGCGCAAGCGATGCCCAGTACATCTTTTTATCCAAACTGCCAGCTTTTCCTAGGAAGCGTGATTGCTCAGTTTTAAACACAGAAAATGAGCAAGCTGACGCAGAGGATAATTTATCTGTAGTGCCCTCACATCAATCTGACTTGGCGGTGAGGGAGGGCCTGTCTGAGGGAGAAATTTCTGACACAGGGAAAGTTTGTCAGCAGGCAGAGCCTGATGCAATAGCATTTAAATTTAAGCTAGAACACCTCCGCACCCTACTTAAGGAGGTCCTAGCTACACTTGATGATTGTGATCCTTTGGTGATCCCTGAAAAATTGTGTAAAATGGACAAATTCTTAGAGGTCCCAGTACACACTGATGCATTTCCGATACCTAAGAGGGTGGCGGATATCGTGACTAAGGAGTGGGAGAAGCCAGGTGTACCCTTTGTTCCCCCTCCTATATTTAAGAAGATGTTCCCAATTGTTGACCCTAGAAGGGACGCATGGCAGACGGTCCCTAAGGTAGAGGGGGCAGTTTCAACGCTAGCTAAGCGCACGACTATACCAATAGAAGACAGTTGCGCTTTCAAAGATCGTATGGATAAAAAATTAGAAGGTTTACTTAAGAAAATCTTTTTTCAACAGGGTTTTCTTCTTCAACCAATTTCTTGCATTATTCCTGTAACCACTGCAGCAGCTTTTTGGTTTGAGGAACTAGAAAACTCGCTCCAAAAGGAGACTTCTTATGATGAAGTCATGGACAGAATTCACGCCCTGAAGTTGGCTAATTCTTTCATTACAGACGCCGCTTTCCAGTTAGCTAAATTAGCGGCGAAAAATTCTGGTTTTGCAATTGTGGCGCGCAGAGCGCTTTGGTTAAAGTCTTGGTCGGCGGATGTGTCGTCCAAAACAAAATTACTTAATATTCCTTTCAAGGGTAAGACCCTATTTGGGCCAGAGTTGAAGGAAATTATTTCAGATATCACTGGGGGAAAGGGCCATGCCCTTCCACAGGATAGACCTTTCAAGGCTAAAAATAAGTCTAATTTTCGTTCCTTTCGCAATTTCAGGAACGGACCGACTTCGACCTCTACAGCCACTAGGCAAGAGGGTAACGCATCCCAGCCCAAACCAGCATGGAAGCCATTGCAAGGATGGAAGAAGGGCAAACAGGCCAAGAAGCCTGCTGCTGCTACCAAGACAGCATGAAGGGGTAGCCCCCGATCCGGGACCGGATCTAGTAGGGGGCAGACTTTCTCTCTTTGCTCAGGCTTGGGCAAGAGATGTTCCGGACCCCTGGGCACTAGAAATTGTTTCTCAGGGGTATCTTCTAGAGTTCAAGAACCTTCCTCCAAGGGGAAGGTTCCACATGTCTCGCTTATCTTTAGACCAGATAAAGAGACAGGCATTCTTACGTTGCGTAGAAGACCTATTAAAGATGGGAGTGATACACCCAGTTCCAACAGCGGAACAAGGACTGGGTTTTTACTCAAACCTGTTTGTAGTTCCCAAAAAAGAAGGAACTTTCAGGCCAATTCTGGACTTAAAAATTCTAAACAAATTCCTCAGAGTTCCATCATTCAAAATGGAAATCATTCGGACAATTTTACCAACGATCCAGGAGGGTCAATACATGACTACCGTGGACTTAAAGGATGCGTACCTGCATATTCCTATCCACAAAGATCACCATCAGTTCCTGAGGTTCGCCTTTCTGGACAAACATTACCAGTTTGTGGCTCTTCCGTTCGGTTTAGCCACTGCTCCCAGAATTTTCACAAAGGTGCTACGGTCCCTTCTAGCGGTGCTAAGGCCGAGGGGCATTGCAGTAGCACCTTACCTAGATGACATTCTAATACAAGCGTCGTCCCTTCCCAAAGCAAGGGCTCATACAGACATTGTTTTAGCCTTTCTCAGATCTCACGGGTGGAAGGTGAACATAGAAAAAAGTTCCCTGTCCCAGTCCACAAGGGTTCCCTTTCTGGGAACAATAATAGACTCCGTAGAAATGAAGATGTTTCTGACAGAGGTCAGGAAGTTAAAGCTTCTGAACGCTTGTCGAGTTCTTCAATCCATTCCTCAGCCCTCCATAGCTCAGTGCATGGAGGTAATAGGACTAATGGTTGCGGCAATGGACGTGGTTCCTTTTGCTCAAATTCATTTAAGACCATTGCAACTGTGCATGCTCAAACAGTGGAATGGGGATTATGCAGACTTGTCTCCCCAGATTCAAATGGACCAGAAAACCAGAGACTCACTCCTCTGGTGGCTGTCTCTAGATCACCTGTCTCAGAGAATGAGTTTCCGCAGACCGGAGTGGATCATCGTCACGACCGACGCCAGTCTTTTGGGCTGGGGCGCGGTCTGGGAGTCCCTGAAGGCTCAGGGTCTATGGTCTCGGGAAGAATCTCTTCTCCCGATAAACATATTGGAATTGAGAGCGATATTCAATGCGCTCCAGGCATGGCCTCAACTAGCGGAGGCCAGATTCATCAGATTTCAGTCGGACAACATGACGACTGTAGCTTACATCAATCATCAGGGGGGAACGAAGAGTTCCCTGGCGATGAGAGAGGTATCCAAGATAATCAAATGGGCAGAGGATCTCTCCTGCCATCTATCAGCAATTCACATCCCAGGAGTGGACAACTGGAAAGCGGATTATCTGAGTCGTCAGACTTTCCATCCAGGGAAGTGGGAACTTCACCCGGAGGTTTTTTCCCAGTTAACTCAACTATGGGGCATTCCGGATCTGGATCTGATGGCGTCACATCAGAACTCAAAAGTTCCATGTTACGGGTCCAGGTCCAGGGATCCCGAGGCGACACTGGTAGATGCCTTAGCAGCGCCTTGGTCGTTCAACCTAGCTTATGTCTTTCCACCGTTTCCTCTTCTCCCACGGCTAGTAGCCAGGATCAAACAGGAGAAGGCTTCTGTAATTCTGATAGCTCCTGCGTGGCCACGCAGGGCCTGGTATGCAGACCTGGTGAATATGTCATCGGTTCCACCATGGAAGCTACCTTTGAGGCAGGACCTTCTAATTCAAGGTCCATTCGTACATCCAAACCTAGTCTCTCTGCAACTGACTGCTTGGAGATTGAACGCTTGATTCTAGCTAAGCGTGGGTTTTCGGATTCAGTTATAGATACCCTGATTCAGGCTAGAAAGCCTGTCACTAGGAAAATTTACCATAAGATATGGCGGAAATATCTTTGTTGGTGCAAATCCAAGGGTTACTCATGGAGTAAGATTAGGATTCCAAGGATTTTAGCTTTTCTCCAAGAAGGATTGGAGAAAGGTTTGTCAGCTAGTTCCTTAAAAGGACAGATATCAGCTCTGTCTGTTTTGTTACACAAACGTCTGGCAGCAATGCCAGATGTTCAGGAGTTTGTGCAGGCTTTAGTCAGAATCAAGCCTGTCTACAGACCTGTGGCTCCTCCATGGAGTCTAAATCTAGTTCTTTCAGTTCTTCAGGGGGTTCCGTTTGAACCTCTACATTCCATAGATATTAAGTTACTATCTTGGAAAGTTTTGTTTTTGGTTGCTATCTCTTCTGCTAGAAGAGTTTCTGAATTGTCTGCTTTGCAGTGTAATTCACCCTATCTGGTGTTTCATACAGATAAGGTAGTTTTACGTACCAAACCTGGTTTTCTTCCAAAAGTGGTTTCCAATAAGAATATTAACCAGGAAATAGTTGTTCCTTCTCTGTGTCCTAACCCAGCTTGTTTGTCGTCTATTCTGGTAAGAGGAGAGGTCAAAAGGCGACTGCGACCTCTCTGTCTTTCTGGCTGAAAAGCATCATCCGGTTGGCTTATGAGACTGCTGGAAGGCAGCCTCCTGAACGAATTACAGCTCACTCTACTAGAGCTGTGGCTTCCACATGGGCTTTCAAGAATGAGGCTTCTGTTGAACAGATCTGTAAGGCAGCGACTTGGTCTTCACTGCATACATTTGCCAAATTTTACAAATTCGATACTTTTGCTTCTTCGGAGGCTATTTTTGGGAGAAAGGTTTTGCAAGCAGTGGTGCCTTCCGTTTAGGTTACCTGACTTGTTCCCTCCCTTCATCCGTGTCCTAAAGCTTTGGTATTGGTTCCCACAAGTAAGGATGAAGCCGTGGACCGGATACACCAATGTAGGAGAAAACAGAA
The DNA here is from genome assembly GCF_027579735.1 of Bombina bombina. NCBI lineage: Eukaryota > Metazoa > Chordata > Amphibia > Anura > Bombinatoridae > Bombina > Bombina bombina. The sequence goes on along the minus strand of NC_069507.1, from coordinate 190,958,263 downwards.
TTTATGTTTACCTGATAAATTTCTTTCTCCTACGGTGTATCCGGTCCACGGCCCACCCTGGCATTTTAGTCAGGTTTAAATTTATTTTTATAAACTACAGTCACCACTGCACCCTATGGTTCTCCTTTTTCTCCTAACTGTTGGTCGAATGACTGGGGGGGTGGAGCCTGAGGGGAGCTATATGGACAGCTTTGCTGTGTGCTCTCTTTGCCACTTCCTGTCGGGATTGAGAATATCCCACAAGTAAGGATGAAGCCGTGGACCGGATACACCGTAGGAGAAAGAAATTTATCAGGTAAACATAAATTCTGTTTTTGTGTTCTCGTATATGTTCTGTCAGAAACTTTGCTTCTCGGCGGTTGGAGAGAGTCACTGGACTCAGGTCGGTGTATATTTGGATAGATCTCCCTTCAAAAAGGATAGGTGCAACTTTTCTGGCTGCTTGGGCTATGAGCTCTTTGTCTTGGTATTTATGCAATTTTAGAACTATGTCTCTAGGAGGATCAGAGTCTCGGGGCCTGGGTCTCAGTGCCCTATGTGCTCTGTCCAGTTGATATGATGGTGTTGAGGGATCATTTGTTAGGTGCTGAAACAATTTCTGCAAGTAATGCGGGATTAGGTCTCTTGTTACTGTTTCAGGCACACTGCGGATTCGTAGATTCTGCCTTCTTCCCCTGTTGTCCAAGTCTTCGAGTTGACTTTTGAGCTGTTGTATTTGAATGTCCTGTATGGAAAGGCATATTTAGTGTTCATCTACTATGTTAGTGACATCATTGGTCTGTTCCTCTATAAATTCAATCCTTTCACTGAGTTCAGTGATATCTTTTTTTCACCTCTGCTAACCCATCTTTTAGGATTTTTCCCACTTGTTGTAATAAAGTGTTAAAGTCTTCTTTGGTTGCGAGTGTGGTAAGATCCGCTCTGGTTAATGGTGCTTCGACTTCTGTGTCAGAGTCTGTGGAATTTTGAGCAAGTGTGGGTTCTTCATGTTCTGAATCTATTTCTTGCCCTTGTTATGTAAGTGTTTAGCTTGTTTGCTGTGGTAGGGTTACTTTTAGGCGCTTTATCCCCTTTAGGCTGTCTTCTAGTAGCCATGATGTCTTTTCAGATATGTCGATATGAGGTGTGCAGTAAGGTGATAGTATTTGATGTTGAAATGCAAACCTCCTATTTGTGTTGTGCGTTTACTTGTTTTGATGTGATTTATCCTAGTCCTTAGTGGCGTTATTTATTATTATTTTCCTCTGCAGGACTTTACTATGTATAGGGTTTGGGCCTTGGTGCTCCTTAAGAACGCTTTTGTGTTGTGGGCTAATTAATGGAAAAGGCCTTGTGTAGCCCTGGAAGGCCTCTGCTCTTTAACCAGTCAGCAGTTGTATTGAGATAGAGAATACTGCTTCGTAGCACCTTAATCCTGTCCGCTAGGAAATACTCTGCAGGGGTACTATGAGTGCAGTCTTTGCAGGCCTGATTGCGTGTGCAACCTAAATTTTTATCCTTCAACAATTTGTGTTTTATCTTGGCTGTGGGCTTTTTAATATTGTCTCTTTTGTTACCGCGTTAGATACCCCTTTGCTTTGATGTGCGCAGTTCGCACTCTTTTTACCTGTGTCTGCCGAGGCCTGTTATTTCCTGAAGTGCCGGTCCACCTCCCGAGGCGTCTCCTTGTGTGCTGTTTCGTGCCCCTACACCACTGGTATCAATGCTTATGTGAGCGGCTGTTTGCAGGGTGTGGAGCCGGGGCCTGGGCCAAAACCGTGAGCTTTCCGGTGCTGAAGGCTCAAATATGTGTTGCCGTTTCGTTTGCGGTCAGCTTGGGAGCCGTAATGGAGCGTCTGGCAGATGTGCTGGTTGATAGGGGTATGACCTGTAACTTTAGAGTGGTTTTACATGCTTTAGCTGTGTTCTCTAGTTAAACTCAATACGGAGCTCAAGCTAAGTGCGACCATCCATGTCGGCAGTCGACTCAGCCCCCCGTACGATTATGTTTTATGTGTATTAAATTATATTTTACCTATGTTTGGTTGAGAAACAATTTTTAGAGTGCATCTTTCATACTATACATTTTTAGACAGCGTATATATACATATATTATTGTGAGATTGCTGATTTTATTTAAAATATCTTCATGCAGTGTATGGATAGTTGAGTCATCCTTATATATAATATTGTCTACCTTTAGCCTATATGTCATATGGGCGCCACTCTCTATACTTTTATTTAATTATGTTAAAGTTAGGGGGTGTTAGCTTTAGGATTACGGTTAGGGTTAAGGTTAGGTTTATGGGTTAATATAGTTTAATTTAGGTTGTTGTGATGTGGGGGGCTGGCGGTTTAGGGGTTAATAGGTTTATTTAGTGGTAGTGATGTGGGAGGCCAGAGGTTTAAGGGTAATAACTTTATTTAGTGGCGGCGATGTTGGGGAGCGGTGGAAAAGGGGTTTATATCTTTATTATAGTGTGGGCGATGTTGGAGTGCGGGGGAATATGGGTTAATAACTTTATTATAGTGGCAGTGATATCGGGGAGCGGCAGATTAGGGGTTAATAGATTTATTTCAGTGGCGGCGATATCGGGAGCGGCAGATTAGGGGTTAATAGATTTATTTCAGTGGCGGCGATATCAGGAGCGGCAGATTAGGGGTTAATAACATTATGTAGGTGTTGGCAATGTCTGGGGCAGCGGATTAGGGGTGTTTAGATGTGGGGTTTATGTTATGGTGTTAGGTTTAAACGTAACTTTTTTCCCCATAGACATCAATGGGGTTAAATTATGGAGCTTTTCATTCCGCGATCGCAGGTGCTAGGTTTTTTTCTAACACTCTCTCCCCATTGATGTCTATGGGGAAAGCGTGTATGAGCATGTCAAAGCAGTGCTTGTATTTTGTGCGGTGTAGAACTCAACGCAACCATATCGCACGCGCAAGCCGGCTTTTCAAAAACTCGTAATTGCAGCGCTTTGGAGGGTGAGATAACGCAACTTTTGTTGCGTTCGTTTCGAACCCTCTATAGCGCAAAACTTGTAATCTAGGTGATAGAAAATAATGTAGTTTTTATTAGTAACTATATATATATATATATATATATATATATATATATATATATATATATATATACTGTATATATATATATATATATATATATATATATATATAGAAAAGAACATAGACAGCATAGGAATAGATATAAAGGTAAAGGTATATATAGATATATAGAGAAATACTGTATGTATTTACAATAAAAAAGTGCATTATCCTGTTAGTGAAGAACAATGGAATGTGAAATATGTACAGAACATATACAGTAAAACACAAATACTTAAAGGGACAGTCTAGTCAAAATTAAACTTTCATGATTCAGATAGGGCATGAGATTTTAAACAACTTTGCAATTTACTTTCATCATCAAATTTGCTTTGTTTTCTTGGTATGCATTGTTGAAAGCTAACCTGGTGTAGGCTCATATGCTTACTGAGGTAAAAAAGCTTAATAATATAACAGTGTTGGTTATGTAGAACTGGGGAATGGGTAATCTTTTTAAACAATAAAAATTCTGGAGAAGACTGTCCCTTTAAATACATATGTACACACATCTATACACACACATATATATATATATATATATATATATATATATATATATACACACACACATATTTAGACATGTCTATCTATGCATATATATGTTAAAGCCCATTTCTCCAACATTGGCGTCATCCTTACTTGTGGGAATATTCTCTTCCCCAACAGGAAATGGCAAAGAGCACAGCAAAAGCTGCCCATATAGCCCCTCCTCAGGCTCCGCCCCCCAGTCATTCTCTTTGCCGCTCTGAACAAGTAGCATCTCCACGGAGATGGTGAAGAGTATGTGGTGTTAGTTGTAGTTATTTATTCTTCTATCAAGAGTTTGTTATTTTAAAATAGTGCCGGTTTGTACTATTTACTCTAAAACCCAGGGGCAGAATTTTCTTTCACTTTCTGCGATGAGATTTTTTTAGTGAAATTTTTTCTGCAGGCCATTTTTAAATAAAATTCAATTTTAAATTAGGCAGTTACACTAAAGCAGCAGTTCAATTGCAATGTGTTGGTTAACTGAAGAATAAAGCCATTTTTAATGTTGTAGAATATAGTGCAGTAGTTGAAAATTGCATTGCAAATTAGCTGCAGACAAACTAAATTATAAAATGTCTCTTGAATAAATTTGTTTCTTTTCCTCTTGGTCTAACATAGAAATGTAGTAATAAAGAGGTGTAATGCTCATAAGAACGTCTTACATTCAGAACAAACAGCTTTGCAGACTGGGAAAGGCTAGGGGAGTGTTTGAAAAAAGCTAGTTAATAATCAATGCACTGCTGCATTACAGTGCTACTGCATATTTGTCTGTTAACTTCAAACATCATTTTTCTCTTGATGCACTAGAACACTTAAACAGTGCAGCCAGAACACAGCTCTGTTTGAAGAGTAGAGCTGCAAAGTTAAAGCACTAAGTCTAACAGTTCCTGCATGGGTTCTGTTCTTTCTGCAGACATGCTGCATTTTCTGCAATGACATCTCAGATCACTGTATGTTCTGCCTTGGAGCTCTAAAACAGAAAAGGATGAAGAGTTCTGTTTAAAAGAGGAGTATGATTGTCAGGATAGGTAAAGTCCAGAGTTAGACCCAAATGCTAGAATGAGGTTAATAACACCCTAGCACAGTGAGTATATACCAGGACCTGACCCTGCGACAGCTGTAGTATAATATACTCACAGTAATAGACTGGAAGATGGCACAGCAGGTTCAGGAGAAGAAACTTCGTGTAGATAGGATTAATCAATAGAGTAATCAGGCAAGCGATGTTCAGCAACGTGTAATCAGGCAGGTAAGGTTAACCAATAGAATAGTCAGGCAGGCAATATCCAGTAACGTGTAATCAGGCAGATAGGGATTAACCAATAGAGTACTCAGGTAAGCAGTGCCCAGCAACGTATAATCAGGCAGGAAGGGGTTAACCAATAGAGTAGTCAGGTAAGCAGTGTCCAGCAACGTATAATCAGGCAGGAAGGGGTTAACCAATAGAGTAGTCAGGTAAGCAGTGTCCAGCAACGTATAATCAGGCAGGAAGAGGTTAATCAATAGAGTAGTCAGGTAAGCAGTGTCCAGCAACGATATGATCAGGCAGGTAGGGGTTGAGGGTTCAGAATAAGAAGGCACAGGTTCAGAATAGCACAGGTATAAGTTGTACTCACTTAGCCAACAAGTGAAAACAAACAGGCACCGATGAGAGGAGACGCCGGAATAAGAAGGCCTCCTGACGTCATCAGAAGTGCCGACAGGAACAGGGTTGCTAAGCAACCAAGAAAGCGCTACCGCGCTGAGACAGAGGCAGAAGAAAGCGATCAGCAGCTGAGCGATCGCGACAATGATTTTAGCAGCAGTAACTAAAATCAATTGCTGTTCCCACGCAGGACTGTTGAGCCCAGAGAACTTCAGTTGGGGGGAACAGTTTGCAGACTTTTCTGCTCAAGGTATGACTAGTCCATTTTCTAACAAGACTTTGTAATGCTAGAAGACTGTCATTTTCCCTCTTAGGGATCGGTAAATGTTCTTAGACTCATAACAGAATGAAGGCTTATTAATGGGCTATATACTGGTTGACACTATTGTGGGCTAAATCGATTACTTTATTCAATATTTATATGTGGTTTAAAGTGTTTTTAAGAACTTGAAAAGTATTGGTAACGTTTTTAGGCGCCAGGCAGTCGTTTAGACACCTTTCCCAGTCAGGAAGGGCCTTTCACTCTAGTAGGCAGAGCCTCATTTTCGCGCCTTAATTGCGCAGTTTCTTTTGGATGCAGTGCATGCAGCTTCATGTGAGAGGGTCCGGTGGCCATTAAAAACGTTCCTGGAAGGCTTATTTCTGTGGCGAATAACCCCCAAGGACAGGTGAAGCCGCAGCAAACGCTGTGGCTGGGACTGTAGTGGGTTTAAAATTGTAAATTGTTAAAACAGCTCCGGTTTCCTCATTTAAGGGGTTACAAGCCTGAAAATTGGGGTGCAATACATTTAAGGCATTAAGACACTAGGGTGCAAATTTGGTAAAGATTTCCTTCATAGTTTTTCACACATTCAGAAATAAAGTGTGCTCTGTTTAACATTTAAAGAGACAGTAACGGTTTTGTTTAAAAACGGTTTTATTGCATTAATAGCCTGTTTAAGCCTGTCTAACATGTCTGTACCTTCAGATAGAACATGTTCTGTATGTATGGAGGCCAAGGTGGTCCCCCCTTCAAATGTATGTGATAATTGTGCCATGGCGTCCACACAAAGTAAGGACAATACTGTCACTTTTAATAAGGTTGCCCAAGATGATTCCTCAAATGAAGGTAGTGGGGATAGTTCATCATCATCTCCTTCTGTGTCAATACCAGTTATGCCCGCGCAGGCGACTCCTAGTACATCTAGCGTGCCAATGCTTGTTACTATGCAACAATTAACGGCAGTAATGGATAATTCTATAGCTAATATTTTATCCAAAATGCCAGGATTTCAAAGAAAGCGTGATTGCTCAGTTTTAAATACAGTGGAAGAGCAAGAGTGCGCTGATGATAATTTATCTGTCATACCCTCACACCAGTCAGAATTGGCAGTGAGGGAGGGTTTGTCGGAGGGAGAAATTTCTGATTCAGGAAGAGTTTCTCAACAGGCAGAACCTGATGTTGTGACATTTAAATTTAAGTTAGAGCACCTCCGCGCCTTACTTGGATGATTGTGACTCTTTGGTCATTCCAGAAAAATTGTGCAAAATGGACAAATTCCTAGAGGTCCCTGTGCACCCTGATGCCTTTCCGATACCTAAAAGGGTGGCGGACATAGTGGCTAAGGAGTGGGAGAAACCAGGCATTCCTTTTGTCCCACCGCCTATATTTAAGAAACTGTTCCCCATGGTCGACCCAAGGAAGGACGCATGGCAAACAGTCCCTAAGGTTGAGGGGGCAGTTTCTACGCTAGCCAAACGCACGACTATTCCCATTGAGGACAATTGTGCTTTCAAAGATCCTATGGATAAAAAATTGGAGGGTTTGCTTAAAAAGATATTTGTTCAGCAAGGTTTCCTCCTCCAACCAATTTCGTGCATTATTCCTGTCACTACGGCGGCGTGTTTTTGGTTCGATGAACTAGAAAAGTCGCTCAATAAGGAGACTCCATATGAGGAGGTCATGGACAGAATTCACGCACTTAAGTTAGCTAATTCCTTTATTTTAGATGCCGCTTTGCAATTGGCGACGTTAGCGGTGAAAAATTCAGGGTTTGCAATTGTGGCGCGCAGAGCGCTCTGGCTAAAGTCTTGGTCGGCAAATGTATCTTCCAAGACAAAACTGCTTAATATTCCTTTCAAAGGTAAGACCCTTTTTGGGCCAGAATTGAAGGAGATTATTTCAGAGATCACTGGGGGAAAGGGCCATGCCCTCCCACAGGATAGGCCTTTCAAGGCTAAGAATAAATCTAATTTTCGTTCCTTTCGCAATTTCAGGAACGGACCGTCTTCTAACTCTGCAGCCTCTAGACAAGAGGGTAACGCTTCCCAGGCTAAGCCAGCTTGGAAACCAATGCAAGGCTGGAACAAGGGTAAACAGGCCAAGAAGCCTGCTGCTGCTACCAAGACAGCATGAAGGGTTAGCCCCCGATCCGGGACCGGATCTAGTAGGGGGCAGACTCTCTCTCTTTGCTCAGGCTTGGGCAAGAGATGTTCTGGATCCCTGGGCACTAGAAATAGTCTCTCAGGGTTATCTTCTAGAATTCAAAGAACTTCCTCCAAGGGGAAGGTTCCACATGTCTCGCTTATCTTCAGACCAGATAAAGAGACAGGCATTCTTACATTGCGTAGGAGACCTATTAAAGATGGGAGTGATACACCCAGTTCCAACAGCGGAACAAGGTCAGGGGTTTTACTCAAACCTGTTTGTAGTTCCCAAAAAAAAGGGAACTTTCAGACCAATTCTGGATTTAAAAATTATAAACAAATTCCTCAAAGTTCCATCGTTCAAAATGGAAACCATTCGAACAATTTTACCTACAATCCAGGAGGGTCAATATATGACTACCGTGGATTTAAAGGATGCGTACCTACATATTCCTATCCACAAAGATCATCATCAGTTCCTAAGGTTCGCCTTTCTGGACAAACATTTCCAGTTCGTGGCTCTTCCGTTCGGTTTAGCCACTGCTCCCAGAATCTTCACAAAGGTGCTAGGGTCCAATCTAGCGGTTCTAAGAACGAGGGGCATTGCAGTGGCACCTTATCTAGACGACATTCTAATTCAAGCGTTGTCTCTTTCAAAAGCAAAGGCTCATACAGACATTGTTCTAGCCTTTCTCAGATCTCACGGGTGGAAGGTGAACGTAGAAAAGAGTTCCCTGTCTCCGTCAACAAGAGTTCCCTTTTTGGGAACAGTAATAGATTCTTTAGAAATGAAGATCTTCCTGACAGAGGTCAGAAAGTCAAAGCTTCTAAACGCTTGTCAAGTTCTTCACTCTATTCTGCAGCCTTCCATTGCTCAGTGCATGGAAGTAGTAGGATTGATGGTTGCAGCAATGGACATAGTTCCTTTTACTCGAATTCATCTAAGACCATTACAACTGTGCATGCTCAATCAGTGGAATGGGGACTATACAGACTTGTCTCCCCAGATTCAAGTAGATCAGGTAACCAGAGACTCACTCCGTTGGTGGTTAACTCAGGATCACCTGTCTCAGGGAATGAGTTTCCGCTGACCAGAGTGGGTCATTGTCACGACCGACGCCAGTCTATTAGGCTGGGGCGCGGTCTGGGACTCCCTGAAAGCTCAGGGCCTTTGGTCTCGAGAAGAGTCTCTTCTCCCGATAAACATCCTGGAACTGAGAGCGATATTCAATGCGCTCCGGGCTTGGCCTCAACTAGCGAAGGCCGGATTCATAAGATTCCAGTCGGACAACATGACGACTGTAGCTTACATCAACCATCAGTGAGGAACAAGGAGTTCCTTGGCGATGAGAGAGGTATCCAAGATTATCAAATGGGCGGAGGATCACTCCTGCCATCTATCTGCAATTCACATCCCAGGAGTAGACAACTGGGAGGCGGATTATTTGAGTCGTCAGACTTTTCATCCGGGGGACTGGGAACTCCACCCGGAGGTCTTTGCCCAGTTAACTCAACTATGGGGCATTCCAGACATGGATCTGATGGCGTCTCGTCAGAACTTCAAAGTTCCTTGCTACGGGTCCAGATCCAGGGATCCCAAGGCGACTCTAGTGGATGCATTAGTGGCGCCTTGGTCGTTCAACCTAGCTTATGCGTTTCCACCGTTTCCTCTCCTTCCCAGGCTCGTAGCCAGGATCAAACAGGAGAAGGCCTCGGTGATTCTGATAGCTCCTGCATGGCCACGCAGGACTTGGTATGCAGACCTGGTGAATATGTCATCGGCTCCACCATGGAAGCTACCTTTGAGACAGGATCTTCTAGTTCAAGGTCCATTTGAACATCCAAATCTAGTTTCTCTGCAGCTGACTGCTTGGAAATTGAACACTTGATTTTATCCAAGCGTGGGTTTTCAAATTCAGTGATAGATACTCTGGTCCAAGCCAGAAAGCCTGTGACTAGAAAGATTTACCATAAAATATGGAAAAAATATATCTGTTGGTGTGAATCCAAGGGATTCTCCTGGAGTAAAATTAAAATTCCTAAGATTCTTTCCTTTCTCCAAGAGGGTTTGGATAAAGGGTTGTCAGCGAGTTCTCTAAAAGGACAGATTTCTGCTTTATCTGTTTTGTTACACAAACGCCTGGCAGCTGTGCCAGATGTACAAGCTTTTGTACAGGCTTTGGTCAGAATCAAGCCTGTTTACAGACCCATGACTCCTCCTTGGAGTTTAAATTTAGTTCTTTCAGTTCTTCAAGGGGTTCCGTTTGAACCTTTACATTCCATAGATATCAAGTTACTATCTTGGAAAGTTCTGTTTTTGGTTGCTATTTCTTCTGCTAGAAGAGTTTCTGAATTATCTGCTTTGCATCTGGTGTTCCATTCAGATAAGGTCGTTTTGCGCACCAAACCTGGTTTTCTTCCAAAAGTAGTTTCCAACAAGAATATTAACCAGGAAATAGTTGTTCCTTCTCTGTGTCCGAATCCAGTTTCAAAGAAGGAACGTTTGTTACACAATTTAGATGTGGTCCGTGCTTTAAAGTTCTATTTAGACGCAACAAAGGATTTCAGACAAACTTCATCTTTGTTTGTCGTTTACTCTGGTAAGAGGAGAGGACAAAAAGCTACTGCTACCTCTCTTTCTTTCTGGCTGAAAAGCATCATCCGATTGGCTTATGAGACTGCCGGACGGCAGCCTCCTGAACGAATCACAGCTCACTCTACTAGGGCCGTGGCTTCCACATGGGCCTTCAAGAACGAGGCTTCTGTTGATCAGATATGTAAGTTTTGCAAGCTGTGGTGCTTTCTGTTTAGGTAACCTGATTTGCTCCCTCCCTTCATCCGTGTCCTAAAGCTTTGGTATTGGTTCCCACAAGTAAGGATGACGCCGTGGACCGGACACACCAATGTTGGAGAAAACAGAATTTATGCTTACCTGATAAATTACTTTCTCCGACGGTGTGTCCGGTCCACGGCCCGCCCTGGTTTTTTAATCAGGTTTGATCATTTTCTTTCTCTATACACTACAGTCACCACGGCACCCTATAGTTTCTCCTTTTTTTCTCCTAACCGTCGGTCGAATGACTGGGGGACGGAGCCTGAGGAGGGGCTATTTGGGCAGCTTTTGCTGTGCTCTTTGCCATTTCCTGTTGGGGAAGAGAATATTCCCACAAGTAAGGATGACGCCGTGGACCGGACACACCGTTGGAGAAAGTAATTTATCAGGTAAGCATAAATTCTGTTTTTTTTTTCAAACACCTCATACCATATATCTTTAAGCCCTTAAAACTTTTTTAATATTCTTTTTTTAATCATTTTTATCAGACAGTGTTTATGAGTGCAATTGTACTATTACATGTATTTATGTTGTGTTTAATACAACTTTTTTTCTTCCCTTACCCTTTACGCAAGGTCTGAAGTCATACTAACCCAACGATCGCAAAACGCAATTGTGCTCTAGCAAACTCGCTTACTTTCAACTAGTAATATGCTCACTATTTCCGTTGCACGCAAAAAGCTGAGAAAAACCATATATCGCTTGCGCGCTTCAATTAGTGCGCCACTCGTAATCTAGCCCCAAGTGGAAAGTGAGGGAAAAATTTAAAGCAGGAACCTGACAAAATTTTTAAGCCTTTCCGTAATGGGGTCAGGATTAGTTGACACATCTGGATTTAGGGTCAACCTTAGCATTTGCAGGTCCCTGGGCAAGATAACATTGTGGGACCCCTCTGCCCAGTGCTTTATTCCTCTCCCCTGTATGCCCCATCCCTTTGCCAACATTCAGTGATACCTATATAAAGAATTACACAAAATATTAGACCTACGGATACCATAAACACTTCTCATAAACTAAATACTTCATATACATTGCACCATCTCATAAACTCACCGCTGACATTGTGGGCCACCCCAAAGAGAGGGCTCTGGGCGGGTGCCCCTCTTGCCCTGCCCAAGGGCAGGCCTGGCTGGATTATTAGTGGATGACTGGCTTTCTTCTCTGGAGGAAGTAATTATAGCGTAAATACACTATAGACCTCTACAAATAAGCAGGGTCTTTAATTAGGCTCTTGAGAAAGATCAGTGCAGTGAACAAAATATGTACAGCTACATTTTGAACTATCCAGGCTTCCCTAGTTCTCATTGTTCAAGACACTTCTATAGCATATATCTGTAGCACTTTGGAATTTTTCAAAATTCACATAGCAGTCGGGCATGATGAGACTTTCTACTTGATGTTTGTTGGGCGGCAGGGATTAGCGCGGAAGGGCCGACTGGAGATCCAGATTATTTGAGACACACAACTGTGATTTTATCTAATAAGTGCCTATCTATTTTTAGCAGGTGTGTTTCAATAAATTGTTACTCTCACTTTGAATCAGTGTTGTGCTTGTCATTCTGCTTACATGTTTCATTCGGATGTATTTTGGAGTTACATCATTTTTTTCAAGCAGCTACCTTCACAAATAGAAGTAAGAAAAAAATTTACTTTATTTTAATAGAGATATCAAATCTTGTTGATGTTTCATAAGGATTTTGGACATTGGCTATCTGAATATTGAATACAAGGCACTGTGTATGTTTTTCTCTTTTCTTCTCGATAATTTGAAGGGCAAAATTCTCACTGTGGACTTTAATTAGAGATTTTTTTTAGATGCACTGTATTATGTTTTTATTTGTATCATTCACTATACTCACAAGCACATCACACATACAGGGGCCGATTTATTAAAGTGCGGACGGACATGATACGATGTAGAGTATCATGTCCGCCGCACATTGATAAATGCCGACAGCATACACTGTCGGCATTTATCATTGCACAAGTAGTTCTGGTGAACTGCTTGTGCAATGCTGCACTCTGCAGATATGAGGCCAATCAGCCGCTAGCAGGGGTTGTCAATCAGCCCGATCGTATAGGATCGGGCGGATTGATGTCCACAGCCTCAGAGCAGACGGACAAGTTATGGAGCCTGTATGGACTTTTATTCGGCGAGCCTGAAGGCTCGCACGGAAACAGGGGCATCAAGCTCAGTTCGGAGCTTGATAATTTGCCCCACAGTCTTTACAAACATGTAGACATTTTACTCGATACAGTCTTGGCAACCCATGTCTAATGGCAGAAGCCAAATCTGTGTTTTTAATTGCAGGTTACGCTAGTCCTTTAAAGACTAATTTTCTAGCTTGGTTTGAATTTTAGATCCATGGGTTTAACCTAAGTTGTCCTCAGCTGTAGTTTCTTGCAACAAACATGGATTTTGACATTAGCATTGGGTACAGTGGTGTCCTCAGGAGGTTTCTTTACCTATTAGCATTGCAGAAATCAGAAAAAAAAAATTAAAAATCCTGGAGCTTTGTGCAGCCTTTCAGATTTCAGTCTTCAGTGAGGGTTCTCAAAGCAAACTAGCTATGAAGAAAGGATTTTTTTTTATTTTTTTTTTAATAAAATTTTTTATTGAGGTTATGCATGTCATATAACAGGAATGAAACATTACATCGCCCATATAACAATGAAAGAGAAAAAAAAAAAGAAATACTTGCACAAAGAATAAATGATCCTGAAAAAATAGAGCTTGAATGCAATATTAGATGGGATTAACATATCAGCTTGGGTTATTATGAATAAGTATCTTGAACCTCAGTTTTTCAATATTTTTCTGTGATGACTTCCTCTTTTGACATAAGGGGTCGCTCATGGACGTATGGAAGCTAGAATAAACTATAGGAGGAGATTAGCATTTGTAATGGTCACTTTTGGACCTAAGTGTTTGAGAGTGATGGTGGGGGGGGGGGGTATATCAGCAGTTCAAAGCTGCTCTTATACAAGGGTAGGGATAGGCCTAGGCTTAAAAAGACTAGTATAGGAATGTTTCACAATAGGAGCAGGAGGAGGTATTTGTCTGCAACGGATAAAAAAAAACCTAAGAAAAACAACATAAAACAACATAGGGGACCAGCATAAAGAAGTAGTGTATGTTTGCGTGGACAGTGGTAAATTATAAGGGGCTGACCCATTGTATACGAAAGAGTGAGAGAGAGTATCCAATGTCTTAGGGGTGGATGGTCTTTCAGCTAGGGTATATAGTGAGCTATGTGACGCTTAAGGCATATGGGGTTCTTAATAAATATACACAATAAAAATACACTAAAACTACTCAGTGCAATCCAGTTGTATAAGTGACTCTTGTGGACTATAGAGTTAAGTTAGACTGGTGTAAATATGTCTGTGCAGATTTCCGAACATAAGTGGTAGGTGGGCATGTTAATAATGTACTTGGACCTCAACGCTAAGGTATTAGAGAGTCGTAGGAGCTGTCCTATTGGCTATCAGTGAAGAGGCTGTGAGGGATAAAGGTATATGGAAGTCACCATCAAGTTTCCACATTTCTTCCTTAGGGCTAAGTAAAACAGCTAAGACAGTATCTGATGTCTACACTAAAGCCCCATTTAGGACTGATGTATAATATCTACTTATGCCAGCTATGAGGAATAGACAGATCCGGAATCTGAATTGGTTTGGGGTAAGCAAATGGATACATGTCATGTCACAGCATTTAAACAATACCTGAACCAGAAGGGATTCAATTCTAAGTACGGGCAGCGAGGGCTAATTCAGGGACACAAAGTAAGTGTGTGCAATGCATCTCAGCCATCATTGGGCTTGCGCTAGTCTAAATCAGCTCCCCCGGATGTCATATATCAAGGCAGATGGTATGTGTTTTTTCCACTAGGTAGCTGTGAATAAGGGATGTTGTGACTGAGCCAAGTGTTAGGGAGCAGTTTATATACCCACTACAAATTTGTGATTAGCTAAATCTAGCCCGGAACGTCAGGGAAAACATTATACCAGAGAAACAAGTGCAATATTAGAGTTGCATAAAAATAAAAATAAGAAAAACAAGGAAACAGAGTATTCAACTGTTAACTAGATTTTAAAAGAGAAGGAATACTTTTAAATAGGGTCCGTATTCAGTTCAAACATAAGTGCAGCCCAAAGATGCACTGCAGTAGAAAATGTGCAGTTAGCCTATACCGGCTCTGCTCTGGTCCGATCTACTTTGGAATAAGTCCCCTTCTGTAAAACAGTGTCTGTCTGAGACCAGGATAGGAGCATATGAGTCTCTTGCGGAGTATCGTCTTGAAGGGGCTGCAGTGTAGACTGTGAACCGCTCATAGGTACTCTTTATTGCTACAGATTTCTGGGATAGTCCCCGGTATCCCATCGAGGGGCCGGCCGCATCCCCAAAACAGGGCACCAAGGGGAAAAGGATAAAGTCCCGGTCTTCATCTGTAGTTAAGGCAAGTAGCTGGGGACAGAAGATATGCTCCTTAGTTATAGGCAGCTCTAGGGCGGGCAACGGAGCTATGCGCGATTCCCCAGGTTGATTTAGGGTTGTTAACAGGGGAAAAGTGTCATGGGTAGATATTGTATGTCTGAGCTCCTCCCTGGGTTGTCAGCCTCGACTGGTCCCAGGATCTCCTCCGGTTCTACTGCTCTAACTTTTAGGACCCAGCCTGTAGCAGGGTGAATCTTCATAGCGGGGACATACCCAGGTGAGAGTAATAACTGGTCGCCATCTTCCGTGATCGCCCCTCTGATGGTAGCTCTGAGAGCAGCGAACTCTGTGTCCATCTTACGTCCTAGGTCCCGTAACAAAGTTAATGCCAAAGAATGAAAGTCCTCCATCCTGCTATCTAAAGTGAATAATATGATAAGCCTGATTCACCCCGATTACCGGGGGGGGGGGGGGGGTCAAGAAGGTATTAGTGTAAGTATCACTAGGCCGTCTCCCAATGCGATCAGTTGTTCCACGAATAGTTAGCTCTTTGAGAGCCCCAACCTTCAAGCAAGATCTATTAGTGAAGCAGAGTCTTTAAGCGCAGTATAAAAACTGCGGCGCATGAGTAAGCAATGAGGGTTGCTGGGAGCTCCTGTAGTTGGTAGCGGCCTATGATCTTGGTTGGCTAAATCGGCTCCTGGGTAAGCTAGAATGGAGATCTCTGTGAATCCAAGTTCTATCAGATAAGTAGTAGTGAGATCCTAAAGTATAGGGCAATATGAGATCTATATCCAGAGATAATATGTGAATTGCTCGAGAAATCCCAGGAGCTTCATGAGATGCGACTGATCATGGCCGCATCTTAGTCACTCCCCCGAAGAAAGGATATTTTTTAATCCTCAAGTATGCAACCTGAAATGTTCTCAGTAATTCATATTCTATGACTTCAGAAATGCAAGCACTATTTCCTTTGTCAATTTTATGAAGGTTGTTCAAGAGGCAAGGAATTTGTGACCATGTTGTAGTAGGCTTATTATTATTGATTATTTTACGGAAATTCATCCTAACATATTTATATTGCTTCGCATTGTCATGTTTTTATTTGAGTGAAAAGCAAAAACATTTGTTCTGGTTCTGCCTTCCTTAGAAGAACTTGGCTATCAGAATTTGCATGGTTGCTTACCAGTGCCTAAAATTCACTGACTGCTTGGCTTCTGAGACCTTGAGTTACAATAATATATATATTTTTATATATATATATATATATATATATATATATATATATCAATGCAATTTCTAAACAAATCAACCTATTAGGGCTATTGTTTCCAAAGAGTGAGAGATCTCATCTGGGGTTCCTTGTCACTTCTATGTATCATTGATTTTTCCCCCCTAGGATTCTGTATATAACGTATTAGCCACCAGTTGTCTGAAACATCAGCTTCATTTTTTATTTTTTATTTTACTGTATTGTAAAATATATCTTTCTTTTTTAAGACACGATGAGTCCACGGATCACCTCAATTACTAATAGGATATTCACCTCCTGGTCAGCAGGAGGAGGCAAAGAGCACCACAGCAGAGCTGTTAAATAGCTCCTCCCTTCCCTCCCACTCCAGTCATTCTCTTTGCCTACGTTAGTGATAGGAAGAGGTAAAGTGAGGTGTTAGATTAGATTCTTCAATAAATAGTTTATTATTTTTAAAGTAGTGCAAGATTGTGCTGCTTTGTTCTAGGGTGTAGCCGTAGTCCATATCAGTCTCTTAGAAGAGCTTTGGTGGCTTTAGAGCAATGGGAACTTGTGGGATATAATTCTCACTGCGCCTCCCATATATTATATGCTGCCCTAAATCCAGAATACCAGAGGGATATTTTCTCAGGAACTTCTACTTTTTTCACAGGTCCATGGGAGGGAGAGGACCTCTTAAACCTGATGGACTGCCTGACTGTAGGGCAGACATATGAGGTAAGTGCCACTTTGTTATTCTGGGGCTAATTACACTCAGAGCAAAAGGGAGCACTTTACTTCTCACACACGTAACTATCAAAGGGCTCATAGGATAGTCGCTTGGTTGTTGGGACATACAAACTCTCAGAGTCTGAGGGAACAATACAGTATTAAACAGGCACTGGAGACATGGACATTTTATGGCTTGGTGGTTTTAACTCACACAGTGGCTTATTTCGACCGGAAGAGGAGGTTGTGGTTGAAGACGCCCACGAGGAGCGGTGCTTCCATTGGCGCGCCTTGTTTGTTGGGACATACAAACTTTTAGAGCCTGAGGGAACAATGCAGTATAAAGCAGGCACTGGGGCTAGGAAACGTGGAGGTTTTTATGGCTGGTGTTTATATCTAACACGGTGGCTTATTTGAATCAAAATGCCGACCGGGAGAGGAGGTTGCGGTTAGAAACGCCCAAAAGGGGCGGGGCTTCCGTTTGCGCCCCTTTTCACTGTGCTTCCGTGTTTATAGATTACCGGAGCAGGAAATTTTAGTCTCTGCCTAGAAGCGCATGGTTCTTACTAATACATGTGTTTCTAGGTACGGATAGAGATGTGACGTATTCCTGTTGAAAGTAAAGTAAAAAGGGGCATTATCTAATTGCTTTTAGTCTTTTACATACATTTTTACTTGTGCAGTAAAACAAAAAAAGTTACACTTTTAAAATTTAAAAGGCACAGTAACGTTTTTACACTTTTGTTACAAAATTAAAAGTTTTATTTCATAATTGTGTCATTGTGATCAGAATGGACCAAAGGACCTTGCAAGATGTCACTTGCTCCTTGTGTTTTGATGCAAATGTGGAACCACCAATCTTTTTTCTGTTCCTCATGTATTGAGAGGACTCTAAGCTATAGAGAAAAGATTTTTTCAGAGCCAAAATCTTTCTAAAGAGGATGTTGTCCAGGAGTCTAATGGCAAGGTTCAATATATGCCGCATCTGTCTCCTCAGGCGTCCCAAATTTTGCCACCCTCACAAGCAGTGCCCTGCGCTTCCGCAATAGCTCCCGCTGGAGTTTCTTTAAAGGGTTAGAATTTTAACGATAAAATCATGTGTAATAAAATCAAAGTAAATGTTTCTTACCATAAAACAAAGCTTGTAAATCACTAAAAATTATATATTTGCTTTCTTAGTAAATGGCAATAAAGACCGCCCTCAATAGTAGGCAGGGTTTTGTGATATTCAAGTCCTCCATCCAATGGCGCGACATCAATCACATCATTATTTAAATATTTTAATGAGTATTACTTGTCATTATAGGCATGCGCATAATTATTTGTGGGCAATCGCATGCGCAAATCTACTATATACTATCGGCTGCCATATTTAGTTCTCCCAAAAAACGTCACAAGTAAGCATCGTTTTATGGCCAATTATTGTTCACTTCCGTTGCTCAGGATCAAAATTTCACGTTTGTCAAAAACAATCGCATAGATTTAGAGTTTGTTGGTAGCCGTCAAAACCAGCGTTAGAGGCTCCTAACGCTGGTTTTTACCGCCCGCTGGTATTTGGAGTCAGTCAGGAAAGGGTCTAACGCTCACTTTCCAGCCGCGACTTTTCCATACCGCAGATCCCCTTACGTCAATTGCGTATCCTATCTTTTCAATGGGATCTTTCTAACGCCGGTATTTAGAAGTGAGCGTTAGAAATCTAACGACAAAACTCCAGCCGCAGAAAAAAAACAGGAGTTAAGAGCTTTCTGGGCTAACGCCGGTTCATAAAGCTCTTAACTACTGTGCTCTAAAGTACACTAAAACCCATAAACTACCTATGTACCCCTAAACCGAGGCCCCCCCACATCGCCGCCACTCTATTAAAAAATTTTAACCCCTAATCTGCCGACCGCACACCGCCGCCACCTACGTTATCCCTATGTACCCCTAATCTGCTGCCCCTAATACCGCCGACACCTACATAATATTTATTAACCCCTAATCTGCCACCCCCGCTATCGCTGACACCTGCATATTTTTTTAACCCCTAATCTGCCGCTCCGTACACCGCCGCAACCTACATTATACCTATGTACCCCTAATCTGCTGCCCCTAACACAGCCGACCCCTATATTATATTTATTAACCCCTAATCTGCCGCCCCCAACGTCGCCTCCACCTACCTACAATGATTAACCCCTAATCTGCCAACCGGACCACACCGCTACTATAATAAATGTATTAACCCCTAATGCTAAGTCTAACCCTAACACTAACACCCCCCTAACTTAAATATAATTTAAATCTAACTAAATAAATTAACTCTTATTAAATAAATTATTCCTATTTAAAGCTAAATACTTACCTGTAAAATAAACCCTAATATAGCTACAATATAAATTATAATTATATTGTAGCTATTTTAGGATTAATATTTATTTTACAGGCAACTTTGTAATTATTTTAACCAGGTACAATAACTATTAAATCGTTAATAACTATTTAATAGTTACCTAGTTAAAATAATTACAAAATGACCTGTAAAATAAATCCTAACCTAAGTTACAATTAAACCTAACACTACACTATCAATAAATAAATTAAATAAACTACCTACAATTATCTACAATTAAAGCTAACACTGCACTATCAATAAATTAATTAAATAAAATACCTACAAATAAATACAATGAAATAAACTAACTAAAGTACAAAAAATAAAAAAGAATTAAGTTACAAAAAATAAAAAAATATTTACAAACATTAGAAAAATGTTACAACAATTTTAAACTAATTACACCTACTCTAAGCCCCCTAATAAAATAACAAAGACCCCCAAAATAAAAAAATACCCTACCCTATTCTAAAATTAAAATAGAAAAGCTCTTTTACCTTACCAGCCCTGAAAAGGGCCCTTTGCGGGGCATGCCCCAAAGAATTCAGCTCTTTTGCCTGTAAAAAAAAACCATAAAATACCCCCCCCCCAACATTACAACCCACCACCCACATTACCCTAATCGAACCCAAACTCCCCTTAAATAAACCTAACACTAAGCCC
The DNA here is from genome assembly GCF_027579735.1 of Bombina bombina. Taxonomy (NCBI): domain Eukaryota; kingdom Metazoa; phylum Chordata; class Amphibia; order Anura; family Bombinatoridae; genus Bombina; species Bombina bombina. The sequence goes on along the minus strand of NC_069507.1, from coordinate 190,938,335 downwards.
CTGAAGATCTCCCTACCTTGTCTTCACCACGCCGGGTTCACCGATCGATCCAGAAGAGCCTCTGATGTCTTGATCCAAGCCCAAGTGGGGGGCTGAAGATGTCCATGATTCGGCTGAAGTCTTCATCCAAGCGGGAGCTGAAGAGGTCCATGATCCGACTGAAGTCTTCTATCAAGCGGCATCTTCAATCTTCTTTCTTCCGGATCCATGTAGTTCATCCCGCCGACGCGGAACATCCATCTTCACCGACGACTTCCCGACGAATGACGGTTCCTTTAAGGGACGTCATCCAAGATGGCGTCCCTCGAATTCCGATTGGCTGATAGGATTCTATCAGCCAATCGGAATTAAGGTAGGAAAATTCTGATTGGCTGATGGAATCAGCCAATCAGATTCAAGTTCAATCCGATAGTTAAAATTGTTGTAATATTTTTCTAATGTTTGTAAATATTTTTTTATTTTTTGTAACTTAGTTCTTTTTTATTTTTTGTACTTTAGTTAGTTTATTTCATTGTATCTATTTGTAGGTATTGTATTTAATTAATTTATTGATAGTGTAGTGTTAGGTTTAATTGTAGATAATTGTAGGTAGTTTATTTAATTTATTTATTGATAGTGTAGTGTTAGGTTTAATTGTAACTTAGGTTAGGATTTATTTTACAGGTAATTTTGTAATTATTTTAACTAGGTAGCTATTAAATAGTTATTAACTATTTAATAGCTATTGTACCTGGTTAAAATAAATACAAAGTTGTCTGTAAAATAAATATTAATCCTAAAATAGCTACAATATAATTATAATTTATATTGTAGCTATATTAGGATTTATTTTACAGGTAAGTATTTAGCTTTAAATAGGAATAATTTATTTAATAAGAGTTAATTTATTTCGTTAGATTTAAATTATATTTAACTTAGGGGGGGGTGTTAGTGTTAGGGTTAGACTTAGCTTTAGGGGTTAATACATTTATTAGAGTAGCGGTGCGGTCCAGTCGGCAGATTAGGGGTTAATTATTGTAGGTAGGTGGAGGCGACGTTGGGGACGGCAGATTAGGGGTTAATAAATATAATATAGGGGTCGGCAGTGTTAGGGGCAGCAGATTAGGGGTACATAGGGATAACGTAGGTTGCGGCGGTGTACGGAGCGGCAGATTAGGGGTTAATAATAATATGCAGGGGTCAGCGATAGCGGGGGCGGCAGATTAGGGGTTAATAAGTGTAAGGTTAGGGGTGTTTAGACTCGGGGTACATGTTAGAGTGTTAGGTGCTGACTTAGGAAGTGTTTCCCTATAGGAAACAATGGGGCTGCGTTAGGAGCTTAACGCTGCTTTTTTGCAGGTGTTAGGTTTTTTTTCAGCTCAAACTGCCCCATTGTTTCCTATGGGGATATCGTGCACGAGCACGTTTTTTTAATCTGGCCGCGTCCGTAAGCAACGCTGGTATTGAGAGTTGCAGTGGCGGTAAATTATGCTCTACGCTCCCTTTTTGGAGCCTAACGCACTGAAAACGCAGCCATTCTGTGAACTCTAAATACCAGCGGTATTTAAAAGGTGCGGGGGAAAAAAAGCATGCGTTAGCTACGCGGGTCGTTACCAACAAAACTCTAAATCTAGCCGTAAGTCTTTAAATTATTACATACGTAATGGGATGTTATCTTAGTCAACACTTGTCAGAAACGGCTATCGATTGCAATTCTACTACTTTATTACTCCGTTCTTATCGCAACACTGTTTAATTTTCAGAGTCAGACAACGCAGTGACTGAGTGAAAAAATACTTCACCTTGCTGCAGATCTGGATGCACTGTGTCCTCTGAAACTCTGAACAGTGTGATGAATGTGCTTCAGACACATTAGCTGTTTGTTATTTTTAAATCTACTCTCTTTATTAAAATGTTTACTTCTGGCACGCCACACCCACAGCTCTAGCGTCACGTGTTTCCTCTTAATATCCGTCGAGATGATGACGATCTTGCTGAAGAAATTTTTTTTGGTGTTCAAGTACGCATGCACTTCCAAAATGATGAATACTGCGCATGTGTGACCACATTTTATTTCTACCTAGGTAGAAATCCTCAATTCGCTGTGAGCAGTATTTAAAATATGGGTTTGGCATGATTTTTATTTTCTTTGCAAAATTAATTAAATATATTAAAAAAAACGATAACTATGAATTGGAATGTTAAATAGATTTGTATGTAGTTTATGAAAATTATAAATATTTTCTCCAACATTGGTGTGTCCGGTCCACGGCGTCATCCTTACTTGTGGGATATTCTCTTCCCCAACAGGAAATGGCAAAGAGTCCCAGCAAAGCTGGCCATATAGTCCCTCCTAGGCTCCGCCCACCCCAGTCATTCTCTTTGCCGTTGCACAGGCAACATCTCCACGGAGATGGTTAAGAGTTTTTTGGTGTTTAAATGTAGTTTTTATTCTTCTATCAAGTGTTTGTTATTTTAAAATAGTACTGGTATGTACTATTTACTCTGAAACAGAAAAGGATTTTAGCAGACAGTAACTAAAATCGATTGCTGTTTCCACATAGGACTGTTGAGATGAAGTAACTTCAGTTGGGGGAAACAGTTAGCAGACTTTTCTGCTTAAGGTATGACTAGCCATATTTCTAACAAGACCATGTAATGCTGGAAGGCTGTCATTTCCCCTCATGGGGACCGGTAAGCCATTTTCTTAGTCAAACAAACAGAATAAAGGGCTTATTATGGGCTAAAAAACTGGTAGACATTTTTATGGGCTAAATCGATTGCTTTATTTGGGCATTTTATTCAGATTTAGGCTGAAAATTTGCATTTATAAACTTGGGGAACGTTTATTAAACGGCAGGCACTGTGTTAGACACCTTTTCCAGTCAGGGGGCCTTCCTAGTTATAGACTGAGCCTCATTTTCGCGCCATTACTGCGCAGTTGTTTTTTGAGAGCAGGGCATGCAGATGCATGTGTGAGGATCTAAAAATTGCTGGAAAAGCTTCTAGAAGGCGTCAATTGGTATCGTATTCCCCTCTGGGCTTGGTTGGGTCTCAGCAAAGACTATAGCTGGGACTGTATAGGGGTTAAATTTATAAACGGCTCCGGTTCCGTTATTTTAAGGGTTAAAGCTCTGAAATTTGGTGTGTAATAGCTTTAAGACACTGTGGTGAAATTTTGGTAATTTTTGAACAATTCCTTCATACTTTTTCACATATTCAGTAATAAAGTGTTTTCTGTTTAAAATTTAAAGAGACAGTAACGGTTTTGTTTTAAAACGTTTTTTGTGCTTTGTTGACAAGTTTAAGCCTGTTTAACATGTCTGTACCTTCAGATAAGCTATGTTCTATATGTATGAAAGCCAATGTGTCTCCCCATTTAAATTTATGTGATTATTGTGCCATAGCGTCCAAACAATGTAAGGACAGTACTGCCACAGATAATGAAATTGCCCAAGATGATTCCTCAGATGAGGGGAGTAAACATTATACTACATCATCTCCTACTGTGTCTACACCAGTTTTGCCCACGCAGGAGGCCCCTAGTACATCTAGTGCGCCAATGCTTATTACCATGCAACAATTAACGGCTGTAATGGATAACTCCATAGCAAACATTTTATCCAAAATGCCTACTTATCAGAGAAAGCGCGATTGCTCTGTTTTAAACACTGAAGAGCAAGAGGGCGCTGATGATAATTGTTCTGTCATACCCTCACACCAATCTGAAGGGGCCATGAGGGAGGTTTTGTCAGATGGAGAAATCTCAGATTCAGAAAAAATTTCTCATCAAGCTGAACCTGATGTTGTGACATTTAAATTTAAATTAGAACATCTCCGCACACTGCTTAAGGAGGTGTTATCTACTCTGGATGATTGTGACAACTTGGTCATTCCAGAAAAATTATGCAAGATGGACAAGTTCCTAGAGGTTCCGGTGCACCCCGACGCTTTTCCTATACCCAAGCGGGTGGCGGACATAGTAAATAAAGAGTGGGAAAAGCCCGGCATACCTTTTGTTCCCCCCCCCTATATTTAAGAAATTATTTCCTATGATCGACCCCAGAAAGGACTTATGGCAGACAGTCCCTAAGGTCGAGGGGGCAGTTTCTACTCTAAACAAACGCACTACTATTCCTATCGAAGATAGTTGTGCTTTCAAAGATCCTATGGATAAAAAATTGGAAGGTTTGCTTAAAAAGATTTTTGTACAGCAAGGTTACCTTCTACAACCAATTTCGTGCATTGTTCCTGTCACTACAGCAGCGTGGTTCTGGTTCGAGGAACTAGAAAAGTCGCTCAGTAGAGAGACTCCATATGAGGAGGTTATGGACAGAGTTCACGCACTTAAATTGGCTAACTCTTTTATTTTAGATGCCGCTTTGCAATTAGCTAGATTAGCGGCGAAAAATTCAGGGTTTGCTATCGTGGCGCGCAGAGCGCTTTGGCTAAAGTCTTGGTCAGCGGATGTGTCATCCAAGACAAAATTGCTTAACATCCCTTTCAAAGGTAAAACTCTGTTTGGACCAGAATTGAAAGAGATTATTTCAGACATCACTTGGGGAAAGGGCCACGCCCTTCCACAAGATAGGTCTTTTAAGGCTAAAAATAAGTCTAATTTTCGTCCCTTTCGCAATTTCAGGAACGGACCGGCCTCTAATTCTGCATCCTCTAAGCAAGAGGGTAATGCCTCACAACCCAAACCAGCCTGGAAACCGATGCAAGGCTGGAACAAGGGTAAGCAGGCCAAGAAGCCTGCCACTGCTAAAAAAACAGCATGAAGGAGTAGCCCCCGATCCGGGACCGGATCTAGTGGGGGGCAGACTCTCTCTCTTTGCTCAGGCTTGGGCAAGAGATGTTCAGGATCCCTGGGCGCTAGAAATAGTTTCTCAAGGTTTTCTCCTGGAATTCAAGGAACTACCCCCAAGGGGAAGGTTCCACATGTCTCACTTATCCTCAAACCAAATAAAGAGACAGGCATTCTTACATTGTGTAGAAGACCTGTTAAAGATGGGAGTGATACACCCAGTTCCAATAAAGGAACAAGGAATGGGATTTTATTCCAATCTGTTCGTAGTTCCCAAAAAAGAGGGAACTTTCAGACCAATTTTGGATTTGAAGATCCTAAACAAATTTCTCAGGGTACCATCGTTCAAGATGGAAACCATTCGAACGATTCTACCCACTATCCAGGAAAGTCAATTTATGACTACCGTGGATCTAAAGGATGCGTACCTACATATTCCTATCCACAAAGAACATCATCAGTTCCTAAGGTTCGCTTTTCTGGACAAGCATTACCAGTTTGTGGCCCTCCCATTCGGGTTAGCCACTGCTCCAAGGATTTTCACAAAGGTGCTAGGGTCCCTTCTAGCGGTTCTAAGACCGAGGGGCATTGCAGTAGTACCTTACTTGGACGACATTCTAATACAAGCGTCGTCCCTGTCAAAAGCAAAGGCTCATACGGACATCGTTCTAGCCTTTCTCAGATCACACGGATGGAAGGTAAACATAGAAAAAAGTTCTCTGTCTCCGTCGACAAGAGTTCCCTTCTTGGGAACAATAATAGATTCCTTAGAAATTAGGATTTTTCTGACAGAGGCCAGAAAATCAAAACTTCTAAGCTCTTGTCAAGTGCTTCATTCTGTTCCTCGTCCTTCCATAGCGCAGTGCATGGAAGTAGTAGGGTTGATGGTTGCAACAATGGACATAGTTCCTTTTGCACGAATTCATCTAAGACCATTACAACTGTGCATGCTCAAACAGTGGAATGGGGATTATACAAACTTGTCTCCAATGATTCAAGTAGATCAAAAGACCAGAGATTCACTCCGTTAGTGGCTGACCCTGGACCATCTGTCCCAGGGAATGAGCTTCCGCAGACCAGAGTGGGTCATTGTCACGACCGACGCCAGCATAGTGGGCTGGGGCGCGGTCTGGGAATCCCTGAAAGCTCAGGGTCTATGGTCTCGGGAAGAGTCTCTTCTCCCGATAAACATTCTGGAACTGAGAGCGATATTCAATGCTCTCAGAGCTTGGCCTCAACTAGCAAAGGCCAAATTCATAAGGTTCCAATCAGACAACATGACGACCGTTGCATATATCAATCATCAGGGGGGAACAAGGAGTTCCCTGGCGATGAAAGAAGTGACCAAAATAATTCAATGGGCGGAGGATCACTCCTGCCACTTGTCTGCGATCCACATCCCAGGAGTGGAAAACTGGGAGGCGGATTTTCTGAGTCGTCAGACATTCCATCCGGGGGAGTGGGAACTCCATCCGGAGATCTTTGCCCAAATAACTTAATTATAGGGCATTCCAGACATGGATCTGATGGCGTCTCGTCAGAACTTCAAGGTTCCTTGCTACGGGTCCAGATCCAGGGATCCCAAGGCAACTCTAGTAGATGCACTAGTAGCACCTTGGACCTTCAACCTAGCTTATGTATTTCCACCGTTTTCTCTCATTCCCAGGCTGGTAGCCAGGATCAATCAGGAGAGGGCCTCGGTGATCTTGATAGCTCCTGCGTGGCCATGCAGGACTTGGTATGCAGACCTGGTGAATATGTCATCGGCTCCACCATGGAAGCTACCTTTGAGACAGGACCTTCTTGTTCAGGGTCCATTCGAACATCCAAATCTGGTCTCCCTCCAGCTGACGGCTTGGAGATTGAACGCTTGATTCTATCAAAGCGTGGGTTTTCAGATTCTGTGATAGATACTCTGGTTCAGGCCAGAAAACCGGTAACTAGAAAAATTTACCATAAAATATGGAAAAAATATATCTGTTGGTGTGAATCCAAAGGATTCCCATGGAATAAGATAAAAATTCCTAAGATTCTCTCCTTTCTACAAGAAGGTTTGGAGAAAGGATTATCTGCAAGTTCTCTAAAGGGACAGATCTCTGCTTTATCTGTCTTACTACACAAAAGACTGGCAGCTGTGCCAGATGTTCAAGCATTTGTTCAGGCTCTGGTTAGGATCAAGCCTGTTTACAGACCTTTGACTCCTCCCTGGAGTCTAAATCTAGTTCTTTCAGTTCTTCAAGGGGTTCCGTTTGAACCTTTACATTCCATAGATATTAAGTTACTATCTTGGAAAGTTTTGTTTTTGGTTGCAATTTCTTCTGCTAGAAGAGTTTCAGAGTTATCTGCTCTGCAGTGTTCTCCGCCCTATCTGGTGTTCCATGCAGATAAGGTGGTTTTGCGTACTAAGCCTGGTTTTCTTCCTAAGGTTGTTTCTAACAAAAATATTAACCAGGAGATAGTTGTACCTTCTTTGTGTCCGAATCCAGTTTCAAAGAAGGAACGTTTGTTACACAATTTGGACGTAGTCCGTGCTCTAAAATTCTATTTAGAGGCTACAAAAGATTTCAGACAAACATCTTCCTTGTTTGTTGTTTATTCTGGTAAAAGGAGAGGTCAAAAAGCGACTTCTACCTCTCTTTCCTTTTGGCTTAAAAGCATCATCCGATTGGCTTATGAGACTGCCGGACGGCAGCCTCCTGAAAGAATCACAGCTCACTCCACTAGGGCTGTGGCTTCCACATGGGCCTTCAAGAACGAGGCTTCTGTTGACCAGATATGTAAGGCAGCGACTTGGTCTTCACTGCACACTTTTGCCAAATTTTACAAATTTGATACTTTTGCTTCTTCGGAGGCTATTTTTGGGAGAAAGGTTTTGCAAGCTGTGGTGCCTTCCGTTTAGGTAACCTGATTTGCTCCCTCCCTTCATCCGTGTCCTAAAGCTTTGGTATTGGTTCCCACAAGTAAGGATGACGCCGTGGACCGGACACACCAATGTTGGAGAAAACAGAATTTATGCTTACCTGATAAATTACTTTCTCCAACGGTGTGTCCGGTCCACGGCCCGCCCTGGTTTTTTAATCAGGTCTGATGAATTATTTTCTCTAACTACAGTCACCACGGTACCATATGGTTTCTCCTATATATATTTCCTCCTGTCCGTCGGTCGAATGACTGGGGTGGGCGGAGCCTAGGAGGGACTATATGGCCAGCTTTGCTGGGACTCTTTGCCATTTCCTGTTGGGGAAGAGAATATCCCACAAGTAAGGATGACGCCGTGGACCGGACACACCGTTGGAGAAAGTAATTTATCAGGTAAGCATAAATTCTGTTTTTTTAGGTTTACTATCCCTTTAAGAGACATTGCTTCTCTCATGTCTTCTACATTTTCTGATGCGTTTTCTGCTTTTCCAATGTTGCAGGGAAAGCGTAAGAGGAAAATCAGATCTGTAAGCGAGGTTTCTGAGCGATTTCAGAGGTCCCCTCCCAGAGGCCTGAGGAGGTGGATACTGTAGCAGTATCTGAAGGCGAAGTTTCAGATTCAGAAAGTGTAATTCCCCCTGCCGATACTGAGGTTGTATCTTTCAGGTTTAAGCTAGAACACCTCCGTCTGTTATTTATGGAGGTTTTAGCTACTTTGGACGACAGCGACTCAACGGTAGTTGTTGTCCCTAAGAAGTCCAGTAAGCTTAACAAATATTTTTAGGTACTTCCTCGACAGGGTTTCCCATAGCTGCCTCTATTAAGGAGGCCTGACAAACAGTTCCCAAGGTGGAGGGTGTCGTTTCCACTTTAGCTAAGAGACCTACTATTCCTATAGAGAATAGTTGTGCCTTCAAAGACTCCTTCAGTTTTTTAGCTTGTACATCTCCATTTGTTACTTTAGGAGGTTTTAGCTAACTTGGACGACTTTGACACTACCGGTGTAATCTATCCTAGTTCGTCCATCGATTTATAAGGAACGGAAGAGACCGCATTCCCTATATTTAAAAGGATGTTTCCCATATCTGACTCAGCTAAGGAGGCTGCGCAAACATTCTCTAGGGTGGAAGGAGTACTTTCCAGCTTAGCTAAGAGAACTTCTGAACCCTTAAAGGATAGTTGGGAAAGGGATGTACACCAGGACTTACAATGGCAGCCAGCTGGGTACTTTGCTACCGTCACTAGTGCGACGGCATATTGTTTTGATGCGTTGTCTGATGCTACTAAGTCAGAAACTCCCGTGGATAAAATCCAGGATAGGATAAAGGCTTTCAAATTGGCTAAAATTCCTTTATTTCAAATTCTTGCCTTCAAGTTATCAAACTGGGAGCATAGGTTTCAGGTTTCTCTGTTCCAGCTCACAAAACCTTATGGTTAGTGCCTTGTTCTACGGATGTATGCTCTAGGTCTAAGCTTTTAGCGATTCCTTACAATGGGAAGACCTTGGCTTGACGGATATAATCTCTTTTGAAATTTAAAGAATTTCGAAAAAAAAAATCCAAATAGCCTGCTGTTGAATCAAGGACAGCATGAAGGACATGCCCCTGATCCGGGATCGGATCTTGTAGGGAACAGACTTTCTGTCTTCGCTCAAGCTTGGGTTTGAGATGTTCAGAATCCCTGGGCAATAGAAAATAGTATCTCAGGTATACAATTTGGAGTTCAAAACTTTTCCACCCAGAGGCAGGTTTCTGCTTTTAGGATTATCTGCAGATCAGACAAAAGGAGAGGTGTTCTTACATTGCGTAGGAGACCTCTCAGACCTGGGAGTGATTGTTCCAGTTCCAATACAGGTACAGGGTCTGGGTTTTGTATCCCAATTGGTTTGTGGTCCCCAAAAAAGAGGGAACCTTCTGACCACTTTTTAGAGTCTAAACAAATTTCTTGGTATACCGCTCTTCAGGATGGAAGCTATTCTTTCCATTCTTCTCTTGATCCAAGAGGGTCAATTTATGACAACAGTGGATTTAGAGGACGCGTACCTTCATGTGCCATTCTCATGAATCGTCTCCGTTTTAAGACAAACGCTTACAGTTCGTGGCTCTTCTTTTCAGTTTCTTCAACAGCTCTCAGAGTTTTCACAAAGACTCTGGGATCACTGTGGGCGGTGCTTCGGTTTCGGGGCATTGCAGTGGTGTCCTGTCATCCTTACAGCAAGCAAGATTTCACACGGACATGGTGTTATCCTTCCGGCGATTTCACGGGTGGTAAATTTGGAAAAGAGTTCCTTAGTCCCATGCACAAGGGTAAGTTTATGGGAAACATAATAGATTACATATCAATGATGATTTTTCAGACAGGATGTCAGGAAATAAAAGATTATCGATACTTGTCTTGTCATTCAGTCCACTCATCTGCCTTCAGTGCCTCAGTGCATGGAGGTAATAGGGCTGATAGTGGAGACAATGGTCATCATCCCGTTTGCTCTGTCCCATCTCTGACCTCTGCATTTAGGCATGCTCAGGCGATGGATCGGAGATTATACAGATTTGTCTCTTCAAATACTACTGGAGCAGGAGACAAAGGATTCTCTTCAATGGTGGTTGTCTCTTGATCATCTCTCCAAGGGAACCTGCTTTCGCAGACCATGTTGGGTGATTGGGACGACAGACGCCAGCCTTCTAACGTGGGGAGCAGTCTGGTGCTCCCTAAGGGCTCAGGGGGTTTGGATTCAGCCAGAGTCTGTTCTTCCTATAAACATTCTGGAGCTGAGAGCGATTTACAATGTTCTTCTGGCCTGGCCTCAGTTAGCCTTGTTACAGTTTATCAGGTTCCAGTCGATCAAAATGACGTCAGTGGCTTACATCAATCATCAGGGAGGAGCGAGGAGTTCCTTAGCGTTGACAGTGGTATCCAAAATAATTCAGTGGGCGGAGGCCCATTCTCGCTGCCCTGTTGGCGATCCACATCCCAGGGGTGGAACAACTGGGAGGTGGATTTCCTGAGCAGGCAGACCTTTCATCCAGGCGAGAACTCCATCCAGAAGTGTTCTCCAGCTTTTTCCTCCTTTTACTTTTCTTCCTCGGGTTATTGCTCGAATCAAGCAGGAGAGGGCTTCGGTGATCCTCATAGCACCGACCTAGCCTCGTAGCATTTGGTGTGCAGATCTGGTGGACATGTCATCTCTGCCACCTTGGAGACTTCCATTGAGGAAGACCTTCTAATTCAAGGGCCCCTCCTTCACCTAAATCTGGTTTATCTGAAACTGACTGCTTGGAGATTGAACACTTAATATTATCCAAGCGGGGATTTTCTAAATCGGTCATTGTGACCATGATTCAGGCTCGTAAGCCTGTCACTAGTCAAATTTATCATAAGATATGGCGTAAATATCTCTATTGGTGTGAATCCATGGGCTACTCATGGAGTAGATAGGATTCCTAGAATTTTGTCTTTTCTACAAGTAAGGTTTATAGTCAAGTTCCCTAAAGGGTAGAAACTCTGTCTTTCTCTTTTTTGTTACACAAACGTCTGGTAGATGTTCCAGATGTACAATCATTTTGTCAGGCCTTGGCCAGGAGCAGGCCTGTGTTCAATCCAGTTACTCATCCATGTAGTCTGAATTTACTTCTCAGAGTTCTTCAAGGGGCTCCGTTTGAGCCTATTCTTTCCTTTAGATATTAGGTTGTTATCTTGGAAAGTTTTATTTCTTGTTGCTATTTCTTATGCTCGGAGAGTGTCAGAGCTCTCGGCATTACAGTATGAGTCTCCTTATCTTATTTCCATTCAAATAAGATAGTTTTAAATTAGGATTTCTTCCTAAGGTTGTTTCTGATCGGAACATTAATCAGGAGATTGTTGTTATTTCCTTGTGTCCTAATGCTTTTTTTCAGAAGGAAAGACTTCTGCTCAATTGGGACGTGGTCCGTGCTTTAAAGTTTTACCTGCAGGCGAGTAGGGACTGTCGTCAGTCTTCTTCTTTGTTTGTGGTTTTCTCAGGAAAACGCAAGGGACAGAAAGCTATGGCTACTTCTCTTTCTTTTTGGCTGAAGAGTATCTTACGTTTTGCATATGAAACTGCTGGACAGCAGTCTCCAGAGATTTACGGCTCATTCCATGAGGGCTGTTGCTTCCTCATGGGTATTCAAAAATGAAGCTTCTGTGGAATTGATTTGCAAGCCTGCAACTTGGTTTTCTCTTCATTCTTTTTCGAGGTTTTACAAATTTGACACTTTTGCCTCGGCTGAGGTCGTTTTTGGGAGAAAGGGTTCTTCAAGCAGTGGTGCCTTCCGTTTAGGTTCCCTGTCTTGTCCCTCCCGTATCATCTGTGTACTCTAGCTTGGGTATTGAATCCCATTAGTAATTGAGATGATCCGTGGACTCATCGTGTCTTAAAAAAGAAATACATTTATCAGGTAAGCATACATTTTCTTTCCTTATACGGACACCTGACCATTCAAAGATTTTGAAGTGTGTCTGTGGGAATTTATGCCAGCTCAGCCAAAAGAGCATTTGTGATGTCAGGCACTGATGTTGGATGACTAACAAACCATGCTCCATTTTTCCCCAAATGTTTTTAATGGAGTTGAGGTCAGGGCTCTGTGCAGGCCAGTGGAGGCATGCTTTACAGCACAGCTGACGCTTGTCATTGCCCATTTTTATGTGAGGCTTGTATAGAGCTGTTTGGCATGTAGTGCTGATGTGGCATAGAAACATAGAATTTGACAGTAGGTAAGAACCGAAAGACCCATCTAGTCTACCCATATTACTTGCGCAGCATAAATTTACTTATATTTTAGGATAGCCTTATGTGTCTCTTAGGCATTTTAAAGAAACAGTCAAGTCAAAATTAAACTTTCATGATTCACATACTTTTAAACAACATCTTTTTATATGGACATTTTTTGAGGCACCATCTCCTACCGAGTATGTGAATTATTCACAGGATATACGTATATGCATTTTGTGATTGGTTGATGACTGTCACATGTTGCATTAGAAAGGAAAATGTCACTAACTGAAATTTGTCAGAAAAACAAATCTAATACTCATTGTATTAATGTCAAACTAAGTGCTTTGGCGTTGTCTTTTTATTATGCATTTATTGGTTTGCAATTCTACTGTGTTTAGTGGTTCTTTAATTCTTTAACTGTCCTTATGTTTACCACCTCTATTGGAAGTTTATTCCATGAATCAACCACCCTTTCTGTAAAAAACTGCATCTTCACATTTCTCTTGAACCTGTTACCCTAGGTTTCTATCATCTCACCTCGTTCCACTCACTGCTCCTGTTGCTTCCAGAGGCATTTTGTTTGTGTAGTCTACCAATTTGTGACTGGGCTGTTGTTGCTTCTAGACAGTTCCACTTCACAATAGTAGCACTTACAGTTGACTGGGTCAGGTGCCATTCTATGACAGTGCCAAGTTTAAAGTAACTGAGCTCTTCAGTACAATCCATTGTACTGTCAACGTTTTTCTAGGGAGATTTCATGGCTGTGGTGTGGCTAAACCCTGAAGTCAATAATTAGTAAGGGTGCCCACATACATTTGGCTATATAGTGTATTTTGTATCATTATTTCAACTTTAATTAATATTTTTTTCTAGTCTTCAAGTTTCTTGTACCTTTAAATTTTATATTTAATCTAGTTTTACAGACTCTTCTGAACCTGATTGCTTTAAATGGGCTATTAATACTTAGGTTGTTTTTTTCACTTCATTGTCTTAAAGAAGGCTAAATAAGTTGTTCTGCACAGTGATTTTCAGATTTTTCTATCAGATAACTTTTCCTCCTGAACACCACTTAAAGTGGATTATTTATACTTATGTTATTTTACTGCTTTGTCTTAAATAAAATAATGCCAAATAAATTGTTTTGCTCAGAGTTGATGTAATATAGCCTGAAAATATGTATTAGATTCTATCAAGGGCAGCGAGTATACTGATTTTTTGTCCGCCTATTCTTGTTGTACACTACACTGGATGTTTCAAAATCTTTCACTGCATCTGGCATATGAGCTCAGGAATAAACGACTATGGGCTTGCTTCCATTGAGCCGTAATTCCGTTTGCGTGCAGTCGCAAACCGATAAATATGCTGTCGGAAGCAATATCGTTTATCGACTGCTTCCAATGGCCCGTTATAACTCAATTTCGGCAACCGGACTCCGGCTAGCGAAAACATTATCGTGTCCCATACAAAGTATAGGAAGCTGATAATCTTTAACTAATACCCGGTTTCTAATGCCAGCGCAAACCGTTACCACACTGTTGGAGGCTGCCGATACAAAAATAACACCCAGCTCAACTAGGTGTAAAACAGGAAAAAGGTGCTCTTGGAGACCTTTTTCCCATTAAAATATAACCTGACACATCAAACCCCTCTATCCACCATCCCCCCACATCGCAATTTATAAGAAATGTATTAACCCCTAATCCGCCATGCCCCACAACGCAAACTAGCTATTAAAACCATTAACCCCTAATCCACCAACCCCCATATCGCAAAGTGTCTGTTTAAACTATTAAACCCTATTCCGCAATGGCCCCACAACACAAACTATCTATTAACACCTAATCCGCAATGTCCCCACATCGCAAAGTGTCTATTTAAACTATTAACCCCTAATCTGCCATCCCCCACAACGCAATCTAGCTATTTAAAATATTAACCCCTAATCCGCCAATAACCCACATCGCAATTACCCTAATAAATCTATTAATCCCTAAACCATGAATAACCCACATCGCAATTATCTAATCACTAAGCCCCCTAACCTAACACCCCCTAAATTAACCCCATTACATAAATTTAACTAATCCTAAATTACAATTAAAATACAAAACCTAACATTACTTTAAAAATAAAAAAACTAAGTTTAAATTAAGCTAAAGTTACAGAAAATAAAAAAGTCTAGCATTACAATTAAACTTAAAGGGACACTGTAGCCAAAAAAATTATTTCATGATTCAGATAGAGCATGTAATTGTAAGCAACTTTCTAATTTACTTCTATTAACAATTTTTCTTCATTCTCTTGCAATCTTTATTTGAAAAGAAGGCATCTCAGCTAAGGAGCCAGCAAATTGTGCGTTCAGAACCATGGACAGCACTTGTTTTAAGGTGCTATCCAATCAGCAAGGACAACCCAGGTTGTTCACCTAAAATGGGCCGGCATCTAAACTTACATTCTTGCTTTTCAAATAAACATAACAAGAAAATGAAGACAATTTGATAATAGGAGTAAATTAGAAAGTTGCTTAAAATTGCATGCTCTATCTGAATCACAAAATACATTTTTTGGCTACAGTGTCCCTTTAATCTTGCAAAACAGCTAGACAGTGTTAGTTCATATGTGTCATATGGATATCATTGTGCTCACTCCCGTGAAGAATGATAATAGTTATACAAGAACAAACAGTGATTGGCTAAAATGCAAGTTTGTAAAAAGCACTGAGATAAGGGTCAGTCTGCAGTGGCTTAAATACAGGTAATTATTGAAGTAAAAAGTATATTTACCCCTTAAGGTTGACATATCTTATGTGGTTTCGGAAATAGCACAGGTCTTGCCGATGTCAGGAAGACCATGCTATATCTGCGTGACTCCGGAAGTGAGGCATACAGTACTAGGGCAGCTTTGCCGCTGTCAACAAGACTGAGCTTACCCCTTAACGACTGCACAACGTACAAGGTAAGGGTAAATAACAGTGTCGATTTTGCAAACTGGAGAATGGGTAATAAAGGGATTATATTTTTAAACAATGACAATTTTCAATTAGACTGTCCCTTTTAATTATAAATGATAAGCAAGCTCAACACAATAAATATGTACCTTGATTATTATATATAAAATACTATTCGTATAGTGGTGCAGACCCAATATTACTATATTTCTTTAACTGAAAAAGATAGACACTATAGATATAAAAGTCTATGCGTAAAAGAATGGGACTTCAGCACTCTTTTAATTATCAATAAAATGTGATTTTCGCAACTGCTTTTTTTTTAGAGGTGCTTCTGAAAAAGCAGTTGCGAAACGCACTGCTCCTCTCTGCCAAGTTCCCATTTCTAGCTTAAATTGTTGGCCTCTAAGGCACCATTTCTACTATAGACTTCGCTAATAGACTCGGGTATTTGGGTATTGATTTTAAAGTATACTTGGCTTAGCTACAGCCCATTTGTATATACATCTGGGCCAGACTGTGTACTTACTACGGTAATAGTTTTTCACTTAACGAGTACTAACTACGGTACCAATTTCTTACTTAATTGAGCTAACTTGCTAGCTTCAGATCACTGTTACTATTTCATAACCGCTTATCCTTAGGATATCTGACTTATTTGATTTATAACGTTTATGCTAGCGGTATTTCAGTGTTAATATGGCACTGTTAACCCCTATACACAATTAGGTATTTCACCTTATTAGTCAGACTATCTTTGTATTGATCCTATGATAATTGTAATTTTAAGAGACCACCCTCTTGTGCAGGACGCACTACGTGGTACTACCTCTTATATATGATAACCTATCTTGATCTGCTATAACAGTGACCATCTATTTTACGTATATTGACATATGTTTTTGAGTCTTTATAGAACAGTCTAATAGTAATTTGCTAGTGGGACTGGCAATCGGTAAGGACTGATCACTGTACCGATTCCTGAGAGGAGTTTGTGTGTCAATTGTATTTGACACGTTTTTAACCGTTTAATTTTAGTGGTGGATAAATCCACCTTTCTTTTATATGATACCTGAATTAAAAGCTAAGTTTTAATCACTACATTCCACACATTTACTTATTGAATAGACTATCTCCCCACTAGTGTGCCATACTATGCCCCTTTTTCTGTCTCTCTTTTTTATATTAATGCTATAGATAGCCAACAATGTTTGTTTTTATATTGATCATTTTTATTTTAAAATAGGGAATGAAAAAAAATTGACATTTAGTAGATATAAAAAGGGATTATAGAATGATTTTTGTCGTGGGTTAAAGTGACATGCATGAAAGAGCAGCAGATGTTATACACTTTTGAGCACTAGATGGCAGCAGTGGTTTCACAAAGTATGTCACCGTTTGAAGTATTTTTGCAAAACCGCTGCCATGTAGTGCTCTAGACTTGTGCACACTCTGAAGGATACCAAGACAATGAAGAAAGTTGGATAATAGAAGTAAATTGAAATTATTTAAACTGTTTTTGAATGATGAAAGAAAATTGTGGATTTTATATCCCTTTAACCTTTTGAGTGCTAAGCACTTTCCCACCTGGTTGCTAAGGTGATTTAAAGGGACACTCAATGTGCACAGTCTTTTTCTATTTAAACTTTTGAGTCACCAGCTCCTACTGAGCATGTGCAAGAATAAGTGTGTATGCATTTGTGAATGGCTGATAGCTGTCACATGGTACGTGTATGCATTTGTGATTGGCTAATGGCTGTCACATGGTACAGGGGGAATGGAAAAAGACATAACTTTTAAAATTGTCAAAAAAAATCTACTACTCATGTGAAGTTCAGACTAAGCGCTGTTGCATTGTCTTGTTATCTTGCATTTGTTGATGCAAATCTACAGTGTTGACTGGTCCTTTAAGTTTGTTTTTTTTATTTATTTTTTTTAACTTTTGTAAAAAAAAAAAAATCCATATCACCAAGACTTACACCGATTACCTTTCCAATGGTGGGTCTTGGGGGTCTGTAGCTGCTTAGATGCCTGAGATACAGGTGTCTAAGCAGCATGCCCCCTTTCCCTATATTTTGTATTGTAATTTTTTAATAAAGTTGCGCGGTGACGTCATCATGTCATTGCGCGTGACGTCACCATGCAAAACGTGAAGCCCCGGCGATGCCTGTCACTATACAGGCCCGATCGCCGGGGTATGAGCGGGTGGGATCCCACAGATCTCCCTCAAGGTGGGAGAGTGCTAGCGACGGCTCTGAGCCATCGTTAGCACTCAAGGGGTTAAGTAACAAATCTATTAAAAATATCTTTTGCATAGAGAGCTAATTTTGGGAACACATTTATTCTGCCGCTTTGTGGTATTAGTTTGAAAGTAAAACATTTATTGCAAAACTCATTAGCTCAGGAGTAAAGCAAATGACTATTACTAAATGCTTCTTTTCAATTTCTATAGACGACACTTAACTCCTTGGGCCAAATGGACGTAGACATACATAATGCGGTACATAGCCATAAAGTGGATCTACATCCATACTGCTGGAAGCCTAAGCAGTCTCGGTTGTCAAGTGACAACCGAGACTTGCTGTTCCTGGGCTTCCAGCATTTGCCTTCATATGGCAACGGAGCACAATTGTTGCTCCATTACCATATGAAGGCAGATTGCCAGATCGTTACAGACAGTGACACAGGAAAGGGCTGAAATGGGGTAGGGTGGGGACACACTATATATCGACCTACGTCATAGCCATAAAGTAGATCTACATCCATACTGCTGGAAGCCTAAGCAATCTCTGTTGTCAAGTCTCTTTAAACCTGTATATATTTTCCAGGAGCTGTTTAGCTTCTAAAAAAAAGAGGGAGGAAGTAATTTCACAATGTGATTATAACCTTACATTCCTATTTCTTATAAACCAGCATTCAGCTTCAAATTATTTTCCCATCAATCTCTCTACCTTTCTAGCATTATGGTATTTTAATGTGGATTATCAATTTTGCTGCTCATGACAAGCAAAAGTATTGTTTGTAATAAGCAGTGAAAATACTATAGGCTTAATTACAAGTGACGCAGTATTCTTATTATATTTGTGTAAGCCAAAACTCTGCCAGGATTTATTTTGCGCTAGCTTTAACCTAAAGCAATTCCCCATAGAAGTAAATGGGGGGGGGGGAGTTGGAAAAAAATCAAAAACACCCATTGCGCAAACAACATAGCATATTCGCATTAGCAAATGTCAAATATTTACAGTTAAAATCTTTATTAAATATGAATATTGCATAAATATGTTTTATCATGTTTTTATCTGCATAATGGCAAAGGGCTATAATGCACTTATCTATATGTGTGTACATATATATTAATGTTTATATGTATATATATGACTATAAATACATATAAATACATTAATATACTGTATATGTACACATATATAAACATATATACAGTATCTCACAAAAGTGAGTACACCCCTCACATTTTTGTAAATGTTTTATTAAATCTTCTCATGTGACAACACTGAAGAAATGACACTTTGTTACAATGTAAAGTAGTGAGTGAACAGCCTGTATAACAGTGTAAATTTGCTGTCCCCTCAAAATAACTCAACACACAGCCATTAATGTGTAAACCGTTGGCAACAAAAGTGAGTACACCCCTAAGTGGAAATGTCCAAATTGGGCCCAAAGTGTCAATATTTTGTGTGGCCACCAATATTTTCGAGTACTGCCTTAACCCTCTTGGGCATGGAGTTCACCAGAGCTTCACAGGTTGCCACTAGAGTCCTCTTCCACTCCTCCATGGCAACATCACGGAGCTGGTGGATGTTAGAGACCTTGCGCTCCCCCACCTTCCGTTTGAGGATGCCCCACAGATGCTCAATAGGGTTTAGGTCTGGAGACATGCTTGCAGCAATCATGCAGGCCCAGATCATGACACTCCCATCACCATGCTTGACTGTAGGCAAGACACACTTGTCTTTGTACTCCTCACCTGGATGCCGCCACACACGCTTGACACCATCTGAACCAAATAAGTTTATCTTGGTCTCATCGGACCACAGGACATGGTTCCAGTAATCCATGTCCTTAGTCTGCTTGTCTTCAGCAAACTGTTTGCGGGCTTTCTTGTGCATCATCTTTAGAAGAGCCATGTAGAACAATTTGATGCAGTGTGCAGCGTATGGTCTGAGCACTGACAGGCTGACCCCCCCACCCCTGTAACCTCTGCAGCAATGCTGGCAGCACTCATACGTCTATTTCCCGAAGACAACCTCTGGATATGGTACTGAGCACGTGCACTAAACTTCTTTTGTCGACCATGGCAGGGCCTGTTCTGAGTGGAACCTGTCCTGTGAAACCACTGTATGGTTTTGCCCATCGTGCTGAGGCTCAGTTTCAGGGTCTTGGCAATCTTCTTATACCCTAGGCCATCTTTATGTAGAGCAGCAGTTGTTTTTTTTTCAGATCCTCAGAGAGTTCTTTGCCATGAGGTGCCATGTTGAACTTCCAGTGACCAGTATGAGAGAGTGTGAGAGCGATAACAACAAATTTAACACACCTGATCCCCATTCACACCTGAGACACTAACTTACTTTTAAATCGAATTCTGATTTTAATATCCTGATTATCCTGAGGACTGTGATTTTTTAAACAATGATTTTTTAAACAATGGTTTTTTATTATTTTTTTATTATTTGTCAATTTTAGCTATCAATATTGTTTAAGTACAATATTGGGCTCCATTAATACTGGTTTTCATTATATCATAAAACACATATGAACATTGTTGGAAAGTACATTGTTTATTATTGTTTTTAATGTGTTGTAATAAATACAGTAAAATACATTTGTGAAGTCTTTGGTAAAAAGTTTTTGGTATATTTAAGACCCTGCTTTCTTTCGTTGGCGCCATTCTGTTTCCATTTTTTGACCACTAGGGGTCAATTTATCTCAGCTAAGGGTCATTTTCAGCTGGCGCTTGGTGAATCTGTCTTAAAAACACTAACGAGTCACATGACACCGGGGAGGGAAAATGGCTTATTGGGCCCAATTTGGACATTTCCATTTAGAGGTGTACTCACTTTTGTTAAACATATGAGAAGACGTGTGCGCAGGAGAAACACCAAACTCCCCCAACCCTATAGTCCCTTGCAATAGGGAAAGAGCAAGATAGCAGAAAAGAGTGTATATGGAGGAGCACTTAAGTTTATTGGGGAATAAAACATGAAAAATGTAACTGGAGGGGAGGGGATATAGACAAAGTTCTACGCATTAAAGAAGCTGAATACATATACAAGTATGACACACTATACCCAGCTGGTCTAAACTCAGAGTTAGACATTTCACCGTTTGTACTAGATTAACACATCACTTACTGAAACTATCTTTATATATTCTCTATTCTATTCTTCTTTCGATTTAGTTAGACATTTTAGCGGATAAGATCCGCTATTCACTATCTATTTGCATCACTATTTCTAGTATTATATGCTTGGTAAATCTGCACCACTTTAATTCTCACACGTTTGGTAAACGCATCACGATTCCTTTAAGGTTGGTAGCTGCTATGTAACATTAAGAAGCAATGTTATTCTATCCATTAAAACTACACTCACTTACAAATGTATGTTTTTTGGTGTAAACTGTCATTTTTAGTAGTAACGATGGCTATACAAAGTTGCCCATAAGATTGATAACATCATGTCATTTGTATATATATTAATGTCTAAGATATACACTCCAGCGGATAAAGTCAGTTAATAGTATCCATTTGCAGTTTCCTGCTTCTAGTAATACATGTCAGATAAATCTGTACATTTTACATCATCACATAAGGTCCGGTAAATACTTATGAATTCCTTCAATGTCGTTAGCTGCTACACAATATTGAGAAACAATGTTACTCTGTCTGTGGAAACTAGCTTACTTATTTTTTGTACTCTTTGATTTAAACTTTCACTTGTTATAGCACTAATCAGGGCTACACTAAGCTGCTCACCTTTTGATCTAAACTGTCACTTTTTACAGTATTAATGAGGGCTATACAAAGTTGCCAACACTACCCCATTTGCATAGAAATCATATGCTCTACTAATTGATTCAGCTTGACCAACAAGAAATCTGGTTTGTTGTATAAAGGAAGGCTGTGACCACAGCAGACTCATCTTGAAAAAGCCCTGCAAGAGGGAGAAACGCGTTGATGATAGAGTTACAGCTCTCCTTTGTTGTACTATTATTTTTTTATTCCTAAGAAGAACACCACTACCACACTGAGGCAAAGACTGTCCCTGATGTGTTTTGGACATTAAGCTTTGAATACAGAGTCTAAGCCAGTAACGGAAGATCCTGAACCCACTAAAAATACTGCTGCAAGGCATCTACATCCAGCCGATATTGCCATTTTATCCTGCGTGCAAATTGCACTAAGAGCGGATACTTCATTGTTGTTCTTTTCTACAATATAGCGGCTGCTATTCCTCCGATACAAGAACGGTCCTGACCAATAGGATCCACTGTTTGGAGATAGCGCCCACGTTCTGTGACGTCATCGGTCACACACGCGCCTTTACGGAGGTGAGAGTTTGGAAGCCGTTAGAGTCAGAGACAGCACTCGGAAGGAAAGGTAATACATATCCAGCTATTACCAGCAATTAGGATCAAGTTTCTAGTGACTCACTACTGGGGGCCCCTATAATTTATCTGAATCCGGTTATAACCTATATCAGAGATTTTCTCTCCTTATGGTGGTAATCACCCATCTATTTACTGTTTTAGCCCTCTAATTATCGGAGACGTCCGATTTCTACATAGATTTACGGTCATTATTTTTATTGTTTTAACTTGTTTTAATAAATTTGGCATAGCGACGTTTTTTTATTATCTACTCTATGATATTATTGAGTTACATTTGTACACCTTAAGCTTAAGCGTCCTCCATTATATACTCTTTTCTGCTATCTTACTCACTTTTGTTGCCAACAGTTTAGACATTAATGGCTGTGTGTTGTTATTTTAAGGGGACAGCAAATTTACACTGTTATACAGACTGTACACTCACTACTTTACATTGTAGCAAAGTGTCATTTCTTCAGTGTTGTCACATGAAAAGATTTAATAAAATATTTACAAAAATGTGAGGGGTGTACTCACTTTTGTGAGATACTGTGTGTGTGTATATATATATATATATATATATATATATACACACACATGCAAATACATCTTTAGCAATGTATATGTATGTGTCTCAATGTTAAAGCCCTTTGCCTGCCATTTTTTTTTAACACCAGAGATCTCCAATCTTTGAGCCCTTATAACTTTTTTGTACAATATTGTTTTTTAATTATTTTTATTAGACAGTGTTAATATGAGTGTTACTGTACTTTGTAATGTTTTTTTGAAGTGTTTTGTGAAACTTTTTTGTTTCAGAAAACAGTTAACCAGAGCTTTGAGATCACGGTAAGGATTGAAGCATTAAAGGCGATTGTGCTAGCACAGTCCCGATTTTGCTCCCTTTGTAATATCTGCGCAATTAAAATGGCTCACAAAAACATGATTGCGCTAGAGCAAAACCGTTTGCACTTCACTTGTAATCAAGCCCTAAGTGCTTTAGGTACAGATATTGTAGGGCGCTTAGCCAGAAATATTGCATTTGCCCAGTAACTCACAAGTAGAAGAATGAATTTCAGCACCTAGGGACAGTGGTGCTGTAACTATACGATTATGATATAAATTGAAGCATATAAGTATGTATATGTGAGTGTATATATATATATTTATATATATATATAGATATATAGATATATAGAGACAGAGTTATATATAGAGTTATATGTAGAAAGAGTTATATTTATAGAATGCAGATTATAAACATATGTGGGTCTCTTTGTCAAATAAACAATGAAGTTGTATCATTCTTTGCAAAACTATATGAAGTTGCATTTTTATTATATAGGGAGCAATTAATTTGTAAGTGTGTCTCTGATGCATAACAGTTTTCTCACATCCAGTATATATTTACAGTTGCAACAATTTCACCTGTAGAGGATGTGCATGTATTTTATGAAATTGTTATACTGTCTAGTGACTTTTTAATAAAATACTCTACTTGACCCTACAACTCAACAAATAAATGTAGAATTTAAGGATTTAAGATCCTTTTTTGCAGAGCTGAATGGGTACTGTTAAATTGACTAAATGTGGATTCTAATCTAAAGAATTCTTTTTTTAGTAAAAAGACATGCTAAGTATTTTTTCTTCTCTAGATTACACGACAACAGTATCAAAACGCACTAGCTGCCAGTCGAATGGACACATCGCCCCAGTCTCCTGAAATTGAAGTTTTCAATGACAGTGATTCTGCCAAAGTCTCAAAATGCCACAAAAACTCAGAGTCGCCAAAAGAGGATACCATAACCACTATAGTACATGACAGACAAAGCAATTTTGGTATGTACCAGAAATACAACTCAGAATAAATATATGTACATTTGTTGAGTATGCTACATTGGGAACTTGACAGTTTTTGGGTTCTTGTTTGAAGAGTTAAAAAAGGGTATTACAAATTATAATAGCATTTTATTTCTCTTGTTAAGTGTGTTCAGTCCACGGGTCATCCATTACTTATGGGATATATTCTCCTTCCCAACAGGAAGTTGCAAGAGGATCACCCAAGCAGAGCTGCTATATAGCTCCTCCCCTCACATGTCATACCCAGTCATTCTCTTGCAACTCTCAACAAAGAAGGAGGTCGCGAGAGGAGTTGGAGTTTATACTTAATTATTCTTCAATCAAAAGTTTGTTATTTTAAAATGACACCGGAGTGTGCCGTTTTTTGTATCTCAGGCAGTATTTGTAGAAGAATCTGCCTGCGTTTTTCTGTGATCTTAGCAGACGTAACTAAGATCCGCTGGCTGTTCTCGACATTCTGAGGAGTAGGGTAACTTCAGAAAGAGGGGAATAGCATGCGGGGTCCCCCGCAAATGAGGTATGTGCAGTACATTATTTTCTGGGAATGGAATTGACTAAGAAAATACTGCTGTTACCCATATGATGTAAGTACAGCCTTAAATGCAGTAGTAGCGACTGGTATCAGGCTGATAAATGTATGCGCAGTTGAGTTATTTTCTAGGGACTAGAATTTGACTGAGAAAATACTGTTAATACTGAAATAATGTTTAAGCCTTATCTGCAGTGGAAGCGGATTTTCTAAGTCGCCAGACTTTTCATCCGGGGGAGTGGGAACTACACCCGGAGGTATTTGCTCAACTGATTCGTCGTTGGGGCAAACTGGATCTGGATCTTATGGCATCTCACCAGAACGCCAAGCTTCCTCGTTACGGATCCAGGTCCAGGGACTCAGGAGCGGTGCTGGTAGATGCACTTGTAGCCCCTTGGGTTTTCAACATAGCTTATGTGTTTCCACCTTTTCCGTTGCTACCTCGACTGCTTGCCAGGATCAAACAGGAGAGAGCATCGGTGATTCTGATAGCGCCTGCGTGGCCACGCAGGACCTGGTATGCAGACCTAGTGGACATGTCGTCCTGTCCACCATGGTCTCTACCTCTGAGGCAGGACCTTCTAATTCAGGGTCCTTTCAACCATCCAAACCTAATTTCTCTGAGGCTGACTGCTTGGAGATTGAACGCTTGATTCTATCAAAGCGTGGGTTTTCGGATTCGGTTATTGATACATTGATACAGGCTCGGAAACCTGTTACCAGAAAAATTTACCATAAGATATGGCGTAAATATTTACATTGGTGTGAATCCAAGAGTTACTCATGGAGTAAGGTTAGGATTCCTAGGATATTGGCTTTTCTACAAGAGGGTTTAGAAAAGGGCTTATCCGCTAGTTCACTAAAGGGACAGATTTCTGCTCTGTCTATTCTTTTACACAAGCATCTGGCAGGGAATCCAGACGTCCAGGCTTTTTGTCAGGCTTTGGCTAGGATTAAGCCTGTGTTTAAGGCTGTTGCTCCTCCGTGGAGCTTAAACTTGGTTCTTAAAGTTCTTCAGGGTGTTCCGTTTGAACCCCTTCATTCCATTGATATTAAGCTTTTATCTTGGAAAGTTCTGTTTTTGATGGCTATTTCCTCGGCTCGAAGAGTCTCGGAGTTATCTGCCTTACATTGTGATTCTCCTTATCTGATCTTTCATTCAGACAAGGTAGTCCTGCGTACTAAACCTGGGTTTTTGCCTAAGGTTGTTTCTAACAGGAATATCAATCAAGAGATTGTTGTTCCATCATTGTGTCCTAATCCTTCTTCAAAGAAGGAACGTCTTTTGCATAATCTAGACATGGTCCGTGCCCTGAAGTTCTACTTACAGGCAACTAAAGATTTTCGACAAACTTCTTCCCAGTTTGTTGTTTACTCTGGACAGAGGAGAGGTCAAAAGGCTTCGGCTACCTCTCTCTCTTTTTGGCTTCGTAGCATAATACGTTTAGCCTATGAGACTGCTGGACAGCAGCCTCCTGAAAGAATTACAGCTCAATCCACTAGAGCTGTGGCTTCCACTTGGGCCTTTAAAAATGAGGCCTCTGTTGAACAGATTTGCAAGGCTGCAACTTGGTCTTCACTTCATACTTTTTCCAAATTTTACAAATTTTACACTTTTGCTTCTTCGGAGGCTGTTTTTGGGAGAAAGGTTCTACAGGCAGTGGTTCCTTCTGTTTAATGTTCCTGCCTTGTCCCTCCCTTCATCCGTGTACTTTAGCTTTGGTATTGGTATCCCATAAGTAATGGATGACCCGTGGACTGAACACACTTAACAAGAGAAAACATAATTTATGCTTACCTGATAAATTTGTAGTGTGTTCAGTCCACGGGCCGCCCTGTCTTTTTGAGGCAGGTTCTAAATTCTAAATTATAACTCCAGTCACCACTGCACCCTATAGTTTCTCCTTTCTCGTCTTGTTTCGGTCGAATGACTGGATATGACATGTGAGGGGAGGAGCTATATAGCAGCTCTGCTTGGGTGATCCTCTTGCAACTTCCTGTTGGGAAGGAGAATATATCCCATAAGTAATGGATGACCCGTGGACTGAACACACTACAAGAGAAATAAATTTATCAGGTAAGCATAAATTATGTTTTTTCAAAAGTAAAAGAATATTAGGTAATGAATTACTTCTCAAAAATTAATTAGTGTCGTCTGGCAGTTTATAACATTTGGTTAGTGTGGATTTGAGGACCTAAATGGATAAACTAAAATATTATATAAAATGTATACTTTTTCCTCACTATAGAAGTTATGTAGGAGACATTCACAAGCCTTGTATAGAATGGAAAAAAAGGGAGAAAGTATGCATGCATTTAGCAATCATGACCTTATTTGCCTTTTCTACATTCATTGAGAAAGGTTTGACCAGATGCCTGTAGTTTATAGCAGTTCTCATACTTCCAACATGTGTCATCTATTGATTCCAGTTTCATATTATATAGCCTGTCACAATTAAAAGCTTGCTATCTGAAGTAAGTGCTCTGCCAATGGTAGCTGGTGGTAAAAAGAACAAAGGTCCACAAGACAGAAGCTACAATGGACAAATGACCCATTGCACAAAAGCCCATACAATAAAAAAAACCCTTCAGGACAAACTCTAGGCCTGACCTTAAAGAACAAGAATTGTAATATTGAGTGAAATGCTAAACATTTGTTTTTAATATAATTTTTTTTGGATAATCTAACAAAAAATTTGAATATTAGAAAAAAAACATTTTTTTTTTGACTGGTGGTTGTGTTGTCATTGACTTGCCTAAAACTGTAATTATTATTATCATTCTTACTTTTGTCTCAAATAAATTTTTATGTTTGTGGCTTTCGTTTTGTGAAGCTGTTTCTAACTTTGGGCTGCCACAACTTTAGATACATTTAATGAATTAGTGCATTTTCTGATTCTACACCAGTGCTTATAGCTTTGAATCCAGTATTTGTATTAGTCTTTATGCCTTTTCAAATACATCTAGACATGAATGCTAAATATGGGCTATACACACCTAGAACTGTCAGCCTATTTATAGTGGATAATTTTCTATTATAAGCCTTGGCCACCATTACAATAGCTAGCACTAGGAACTTGTTTAGTGCAGTTATTTGATCCTTATTACTTAAAGGGACAGTAAAGTCAAAATTAAACTTAAAGGGATAGTCTAGTCAAAATTAAACTTTCATGATTCAGATAGAGCATGCATTTTTTAAGTAACTTTCTAATTTACTCCTATTAACAATTTATTTGTTCTCTTGTTATCTTTATTTGAAAAAGCAAAAATTTACGTTTTGGAGCCGGCCTATTTTTGGTTTAGCACCTGGGTAGCGTTTGCTCATTGGTTTCTAAATGTAGACACCAATCAGCAGGCGCTACCCATGGGCCAGCCTGTAAACTTACATTGTTGCTTTTTCAAATAAAGATACCAAGAGAACGAAGAAAATTGGATAATAGGGATAAATTTGAAAGTTGCTTAAAATTGCATGCTCTATTTGAATCATGCAAGTTTAATTTTGAGTAGACTATCCCTTTAAGTTCAATGTCCCTTTAAGTAATAAGGATCAAGTAACTGCTTTGTTACACTAAGATCAGCACATGAGGGGCATGTTGTGGAATTGGAGGAGTCATGTCATAAGTCCAAGAAACAGAAGTACTTAGCAGTTATTAGAAATGTATTTTGTTCAAAAGATGGTGAGAGTCAACAAGATCATAACATGTGGGATAACACTCCATTTCACTAGGAGGAGGCAAAACTTCCCCACTACATACCAGAGCTTTAATATTTCCCACTCTCACAGAATCCCTCAGTCAAATCTTTACCTCCAAGATGGAGTGAGGTGAATTCTGAAGTGCTGATCTACATGTTTTAATAGAGGTTCTCTAACTGGCCTGAGACCAAATTTCCCCCTCAGCTTGCCACGAAGGACAGAGAGGAAGACAAGAGTTTCAGACAGGCAGTGAGAAGACTTCTCAAAGTGTGAAGAAGACACAGGCTTCCCAGGTAAAATACAGATTTATCTGACAATCCCGGTCTACAGTGTAATGCTCCATGTGAGATCCTTTGCACTGTGCTTGCACTGCCTTGTATGAGCCCATTCACTGAATGCAGTTATCTGCAGCTGAGGTAAGCAGTAGACAAAGATGCTGACAGATAAGTACATTACACATTCATAGCCCACCGGCTATTAGCATGAACAAGTTAATACGATTCACATGTACACACACTACACAACTTATTTATGCAGTATGAGCAATTTTGGGCAGACCCTTAGGAGTTGGAATTTATTTTTCAGGAGTATCAATCAGTTTTTTATTCAGACCTCCCTGTGGGAGATTTGTCCTGTCTCAAGTTCCTCGAGATTGTGTCAAATTGGTTATTGTCCAGTTCCCACCACAGGACAGAGCCAGGTATTCTACTCCAACCTCTTCATACTTTTAAAGAAAGAGAGTACATTCCGGCCTATTCTGGATCTCAAAACGCTGAACAAATTCGTGAATTTCCTACCTTGAAGATGAAGTCTATGCTCACTATTTTTCCTTTGGTGCAGGAGAATCGATTTATGTTTACCATTACCCTAAAATATGCTTATTTGCATATTCCTATGCACAAGGACCATCTAAAAATCCTGAGGTTTTCCTTAAACAGGTATTACCAATTTGTTGTGCTCCCGTTACCAAAGCCCCCAGGATATTTAACAAAGTTCTGGGGGCCTTACCGATGATGGTGTGGGCTCAGGGCATCTCAGTAGCAACATATCTAGATGACCTTCTGGTGCAGGCAACTTCTCTTCAGCAGACAGTGAAATATACTCTAACAAACATTCTTCGAAATGGGACTGGAGTTTTAAGTAATCCTGTCAGCCTCTCAGTGAGAGCATGGATGAATGTTAGAGTCCGGAGATGCAGGGAGAGTCTTTCTGCGAAACCATCCCGACTCATGTTAACAGCTCCTTAGCAATCAGCTTGATGAGTTTCGCTGCCTGCTTTCTTCTCTCAAGTCCATGTCTGAAGCGAGGCTACTATCTGTCACACTTGAAGGGCTGTGTTCCTGTTCCACTGCGTTGATTCCGATAACATCGTTTCATTTTACTTCGATGATGTGAATAAGTAATGTAAACGAAGAAGTCAGGGTCTCAGTGGGACTCCTTTATCTTTATAAGGAGTCAAGGGGTAATATCTCCTGAGGGGGGTTATTGAACAGGGGGGACTTTAATCATGTTTGTTATGTGATTCTGTCTGCTAATGTGTAGTGTTGCTTGGGCTCATAGCTAGATCGGAAACAAAGCAACCTTTTCTTGTCAGGCTGCTCAACCCTTGTAGGCCTTGGCGCACTTTTCTAAGGACTGCACAGTGCACCTTGTGACGAGGCGTGGTCACGCTTCTGTGCTCCATTTCCGTATTCCTGACCGCGTGGCGACGGAGAGAGTCTGTTTCGCTAGCTGTCTGGGTCTCGGGGTGGTGAGTGCCCCAGCAATTGGGGGTGTCAAGTGCCAGTTTTTATTTTTCTATCCATAATTTATATATACAAGTTATGGAGGATTCTGATTTTATGGAGACGGATGTCTCTGATTAAGATTCTACTTCTTGTGAAGAGTATGAAATGGCCCGGGTAATCCATGCCCATCAGTTATGTTCCGAATGCCGCTTTAGAGTGCTCTCTTCTCCCGATACAGGGAACTTAGAGTCTGCCGAGCCATCCGCCCCTGGGGATCCTATGTCCCGTGCAGTGCATCCCCTAGTGTCAGGGTGCCAGGAATCAGACTGAGACGAGAAGTGCAAAAATAATCTCACCTTTATTAATAGGAAAAAATAATAAAAAGTCCACAAGTAAAATAACAAGCCAGGAGTCAAAAATCAGAGCTGGTAGTCAGACGAGCCGAGTCAGGAGCCAAAGCAAATAGTCAGACGAGCCGGAATCAGGAACAAGGAAAAAGGCAGAGTCAGAAACAAGCCAGGGATCAGGAACCAGGAAGGACGTCAGGCAGCCAGGTAATACACAGGAATTCTCACAAACAGGTCTGAGACAACGCAAAGGCAAAGCATACTGAACAGAGGCCCTTTAAATAATAAGTGATGACATCACAATTCTGAGACTGCATCCTGTCTCACATGGATGATGCACACCAGTCTGGCCATAAAAGGAAGTGTAGGAAATGAGCAGCATCCCCCACAATGCACCATAGTCAGGAAGAGAGTTGAGTAAAGTGGCTGCCAGCAGCACATGGCAAACAACAGGGAAAAAACCCTGACACCTAGAACCTTCTTTGGCTACGCAAGCAGGTGTCCCTAATGCCGTTACCCCTTCTCCGGAAGGCGACTTGTTTCCTCCAGGGGTTACTGCACTGTTCTGCATGGCCATATCTCTGGCCCTGGCGCATTTAAATCTTTCAGAGGAGGTGTTGCTGAGATACTGTCCGTGTTATGCTAACCAAGGCTCATCAGGCGTGGGATCGTCTGGGTCAGATCAGCAATCTGGGGAAGCGGTTGCTTCTGAAGCTTCAGGGGCCCAACCCTTGTGGTTGGGTCATCAATTGCCCCAGCGGAGGTAAGTTTTGCTTTTCATTATAGACTGGCACGCCTTTGTGTCCTGCTGCGGCATGTTTTGGCGGTGCTGGAGGATCCCAGTACTAATAGGTTGAGGGATCCTCAGTCTTCTGTTCCAGACGGAAAGCTGGGTTAGACGTGTGGGGATGAAGTTACGCTCCTGGTCGTCTCCAATTTTCTTTCTTTTTGAGTATCTTATTCCAGTTCTGAGCTTTGGAAGAATTGGGGTCTCTGATTGGCTGGTCCCGTTGGTGTACCCACTCTTCTTGGGCATTCACCTGTGGGTGCTGCCCTCTTTTTATTTGATCCAGTTAGGATGTATTTTATTTATTTTTAAGAAGCTCTTGTCTGTGATTATTTCTCCGTTGGGAAATATTTCTTCTCTGGAATTAGCGGATACTGGCGATTTTGTGGTCGCTTGGGCATTTCCGCGGAAGTCACATGTTAAGGTGTTAGTACTTTGTTATGTTTCTAGATCCTTTTCGATTCCTCTCGGGGTCTTGAATTTTCTGTGTCCTAGGTCAGTTTTGAATGCCCTACGTAGCAGGCTGGTCCTGATAGGGCGCTCTCTCTGTTCCTTACGGTCTATATCATCCAGGTGGTACAGATGTAACCGGCTGATGGTAGAGGAAGTCTTAATTCCCAAAAGTCAGGCTGGTTCTCGTTCTGCCTTTGGGTGGGGCATCAGGGGATTGTACTTAGTCCTTACTGTCCTGTTCCTCGTGGGCGAGGGTCCAGAGCCTACTAGGGATCAATCTGGTCGATTTTCCTCGTCTGCTGTTTTGAGGTTCTCCTCTTGGAATCTGTTTTCCTGGATGACGGTCTCTCTTCCTTCTGGTTGAGGTTGATGGGCCTTTTTTGTCCCCTTCCATGTGGTTGGTTACGGGTCATCTGTTTCTGGAAGCTATAGCCTTTTGGTTATTCTACTTCCGGGATCTCGTCTGCTCCCATATTTTTGGGAGATTTACAGATAGATTGTCTCCCCTTTTTCCTTTGTCGCCCCTACTTAGCGTTTTTTGTGGGTTCACCAGAACTGCTTCTGCACTGCCGCCCCCTGCAGATTTGCGGCCTAGGATACAGGCTCCTTCTTTAGTCCTCAAGCTCTAGGGGTGTCAGGGAAGTGGATCCTGATGATCTTGGAAACTTCTGTTAGCTTCTCTACCCAGTTTTTAAGAGAGATGTGGCGTAGTGGTTGGCTCCACCGCACCTGAAGCAGGAGGTTGTGGGCTTGAACCTAGGTAAATCTCCTGTTTTCTTATCTGTCTTTTGATTCTGGGGAGAGCTAGCATTCCTAAACAGAGTTTTCTGTTTTCTCATCGTTACTTAGTCTTTGGACTTAGTGGAAATTGTCCCTATGGCCTTAAGGCCTTCTAGAGTGGCTGCGTGGCTTCAACAATGCCTATCACCCTTATGTTGGGAGTCGTATCCCGCTGTGGGTGTCCTCAGCTCTCTGTGTATGGGACACTTAGTGAAATTTGCTCAGCTGATTCAGCTGTGGGGTACACCAGAATTGGATCTGATGGCGTAGCGTCAGAATGCCAAAATTCCTCGTTACGGGTCCAGGTCCCGGGATCCCAAGGAGGTACTGATAGATGCTCTAGCAGTACCTTGGTCCTTCAATCTGGCCTGCGTATTTCCACCGTTTCCTCTCCTTCCACGTCTGGTTGCCAGAATCAAGCAGGAGAGAGCTTCGGTGATTCTGATAGCACCTGCGTCGCCACGCAGGACTTGGTATGCAGACCTAGTGGGCATGTCCTCGATTCCACCGTGGACCCTGCCAATGAGGCGGGACCTTCTAATCCAAGGTTCGTTCTCACATCCAAATCTAGTTTCTCTGCGTCTGACTGCTTGGAGATTGAACGCCTAGTTCTATCAAAGCGTGGGTTCTCTGAGTCAGTCATTGATACACTGATTCAGGCTAGAAAGCCTGTCACCAGGAAGATCTATCATAAGATTTGGCGCAAATATCTTTATTGGTGTGAATCCAAAGGTTACTCGTGGAGTAAGATTAGGATTCCTAGAATATTGTCTTTTCTCCAAGAGGGTTTGGAGAAGGGATTATCAGCTAGTTCTCTAAAAGGACAAATATCTGCTTTGTCTATTCTACTACACAAACGTCTGGCAGATGTCCCAGACGTTCAAACTTTTAGTAAGGCTTTGGTCAGAATTAAGCCTGTATTTAAGCCTGCTGCTCCGCCTTGGAGCCTAAACTTAGTCCTTAGAGTTCTTCAAGGGGTTCCGTTTGAACCTATGCATTCCATAGATATTAAATTTCTATCTTGGAAAGTTTTGTTCTTAGTTGCTATCTCTTCGGCTCAAAGAGTTTCTGAGCTATCTGCTTTACAGTGTGATTCCCCTTATCTTATTTTCCATTCAGATAAGGTGGTTTTGCGTACCAAACCTGGTTTTCTTCCTAAGGTTGTTTCTAATAAGAATGTCAATCAAGAGATTGTTGTTCCTTCTCTGTGTTCTAATCCTTCATCAAAGAAGGAACGTCTGTTGCACAATCTTGATGTGGTTCGTGCTTTAAAGTTCTACTTACAAGCAACCAAAGATTTCCGTCAAACATCTTCATTGTTTGTTGTTTATTCTGGTAAGCGGAGAGGCCAAAAGGCTACGGCTACCTCTCTTTCCTTTTGGCTGAAAAGCATCATCCGTTTGGCCTATGAGACTGCTGGACAGAAGCCTCCTGAAAGAATTACTGCTCATTCTACTAGAGCTGGGGCTTCCACATGGGCTTTTAAAAATGAGGCTTCTGTTGAACCGATTTGTAAGGCGGCGACTTGGTCCTCGCTTCATACTTTTTACAAATTTTACAAATTTTATACTTTTGCTTCTTCGGAGGCTATTTTTGGGAGAAAGGTTCTACAAGCAGTGGTGCCTTCCGTTTAAGGTCCCTGTCTTGTCCCTCCCTTCATCCGTGTCCTAAAGCTTTGGTATTGGTATCCCACAAGTAAGGATGAATCCGTGGACTCGATACATCTTACAAGAGAAAACATAATTTATGCTTACCTGATAAATTTATTTCTCTTGTGATGTATCGAGTCCACGGCCCGCCCTGTTTATTACGACAGGCATATATATTTTTATTTTTTAAACTTTCAGTCACCACTGCACCCTATGGTTTCTCCTTTTTCTTCCTAGCCTTCGGTCGAATGACTGGGGGGTGGAGCTAAGGGGGGAGCTATATAGACAGCTCTGCTGTGGGTGCTCTCTCTGCCACTTCCTGTAGGGATGGAGAATATCCCACAAGTAAGGATGAATCCGTGGACTCGATACATCACAAGAGAAATAAATTTATCAGATAAGCACAAATTATGTTTTTGCTCCAGAACCACTTCAACTTGGGACAATACCAAAATAAATTAATCCAATCTGGATTTGCCTGATTACATCTGACACAGACATCTGTCATGTTCCGGTGTACATGCGCTCAGGGCACAGACCCTCGGGGCAGTGGTAGGGATTTGGAGACACCGACCCCTGACCCGGGGAAGAGTATCCTGGACGTGGATAGATTATATTCTGTGATTCATAGTTGCTAGAAGTTATTGTAGAATTCATGGAGTGTGCAACATATGTATACAATTTATTCTGGCTACACTGTGACTTATAGTTAGTTAATAGGAGTAGCTGCAGGATTCAATGAGAAAAAAATATAGCAATGTGGAATGTTCAGGCTTCAGAGTAAACTGGTAGAAGATTGACTCATAGATGCAAACTAAGGTTTGTTGCAGGTTCACAGTACATAATATTATATAGAGCAGTATGTCAGTAATAAGCAGAGCAGCACAGGTGATAGACAAGTTGCAAGTTTAAGGCATTAATTACTGTTTGTGCATATAATGGAGAATCACATGAAAGCTTTTAACTGAACAAATAGATGCAGAGTTCTGAATATATTAACATATATGGAGGAGGATATTTCAGCTATGACAACTTGTAGCAAAGAATAGTTATAAAGTTCTGAGTAAGATGCTTTTGAATAAGAACAAAAAATTATACAGCGCTTAAAAAGTCTAATGATTTTCCAAGCCACTCCCTGACCACCTCTCCAAATGGTCAGAACAACAGACAGAAAACAAAAAAGGGGGATGAGAGGGCGCTAATAGCCAGGATAATCAACACACTTAATCTGCAAATACTATATACTATAGTAAAAAATGAATCAACAAAGTGAGGAAATTTAAAAGATTTTACTACAATAAAGCACAATAAATATATAAGGGACGTCTCCCTAATGCAAATTCATGAATATAACTTATATATAACATAGATAATACATGTTAAAAAAGAAATTATTAAATGTGAATAATATAGTATACTTAATTACTTGCTAGAATACCATCCATAGAAAAAATGTATATAAAAATGGAAAAGAAAAAAGAAAAAATATATTGTGGTCAAAAACCTTTGTTTAAAAACATTGAAATCACAAAATACATCAAATTAATGCTAAATATTCATAATATGGAAGCACTAGTAATGTCCATAAAATTAATAAAGTTAATGTCGAGATAAAGTTGATGTAAGGATTGGATGATATAATGACTGAATGATGGTTGATACTTTTTCGTTATTTTAACTTGTGTAGATTACAACTCTGTTGCTAAACAAAAGTAAATGTACTGCTTGAACAATAATTAATGTTCCACCTTATAGCGAGAGTGTATAGAAACACTTATATGTGAATAATTAAAGCAGTCTATTGTTTGTGAGCCAAGATATAATCAGATGACAGCAATCCGAGGCGCCTTGCCAGAATATTCTTAGGCTGCTGTAATCTGTGTGATATAGCTCACCTTGTGAAAAAGTAATAGCGGTGGATCCAACTGTGATATGACAACCTCAGTTCGTAACTTAACTATCACACTAACCGCTTATGATGATGTCTGATGTCAGCGTCTCACTGAAAGACCGCCGCTCCTAACGCCTCTCAGAACAAACAGCCCGGCAGCAGCAGAAGTGACTTCGCCTGTGAAGACCCGCACTTAGCGTATGACACGAGCGGGCAATGAACAACTTCCTTCCTTCTACGCGTTTCACCCAATGTAGGGCTTTATCAAGATGACAGTTGCTCCTGGAACAAGGTTTAAAAATCTGCTGCTGCATCTCCATAGGTCAAATTTTCTTTCTTAATTGACTCTAAAGGTGGAAATCTTTTAATGGGATAAGTATATTCAAAACATGATTTATCTTGAATCTTTCTGAGAACGTAAGATGGAACCAAGCACTACATTAAGCAATAAATTAGTATTTGAAGATAAAAGAAAAGGGGTAATTCTTCTTTATGAAATAGATTTGATAATTCAATAAAAAGATATATATAAAAATGAAAAAATTATAAAAATGAAAAAAATATAAAAACATGCAAGGATGGTATACTGCAAGAATGGTGGTATTCTGCAAGTTTAAGACTAAAAGTGACGACTTGATAAACATACATAATGGAAATAAAAGCAAGAACTATTAAATTAATCAAATTTAATTTACATTTAATGTAAATACAAGTTCATATATCTATGCATACGTTAAACCTTATTGACATATTAGGGAATGGATAAAGGTATATGTGATAGCCACATCTCCACTGCATTACATTCTATATAAATATAAGATAATATTAAGGGTTAAAAATACTAAAAGAGGAGTCTAAACTCCTAAAAAGGGAGACAGATCTAACTCGGAGTTAAGACCTTTTGGATAGAGGGTGTCAAATTTATATATTAACTCAGATTCCTTTTTTAGGAGTTTACCTTCAAAATCGCTCTTCTCCAGTCACCTCTAACTATGCAAATTCCCCAGAATTTAAAATGTTGTAAATTATTATTGTGGATATCCCTAAAATGTTTTTATAGATGAGTATCGAGATTTCCCTTTTTAATATTACAGAGGTGTTCTCTTATTCTGTCTCGTAACATCCTAGTAGTCTCACCAAAATAAAATAGATTACATGAACATTTTATAAGATAAACAACACCTTTCTGTGAACATCTAATTATATTTTTAATATTGAGATTCTCTCCTGTTACTGATCTGCTTTTGGTGCTGTATTTGCAGGCTCTGCATAGATGACACAGGAAAGTAAATCTCTGTCAATCATAGTTGTACCCTCTTTTTTGAATTCACTGGGTGCCAGAATTTGTCTCAGGTTCTTTGCCTTTCTGAATATGATCTTAGGTTTAAAGGCGAGTAAGTCTCCTATTAATGGGTCCTTTTTGATTATGTGCCAGTGTTTGTTAATAATCTTCCTTAATACTAAGTGATTCTCACTGTAATCTGTAATGAGGGCTACATCATATATATTGCTGTTGGCAGTAGTGGTAGTTAGGGTTTTATCTTTGTATTTTAAGAGTGAACTTCTATCTTTTATAGATGCTCTATAGATAGCCCCTTCTAGTTCTTGTTCAGAATAACCTCTATCATAAAATCTTTGTTGTAAGATATTGATCTGTGTTTTGAAGTCA